>NC_056746.1:662623906-662686406 GCF_019279795.1 Protopterus annectens
ACCCATCCTCCCCTGCAAAGGTAACCACCATAAAAAAAACTTTCTAAAGTTAACTTTGGGATCTTACAAACAGAACTGGCTAACTTCACTGCACCCATGCAAATGGAGAATAGTTGCATGACTGCCGAATCATACACCATTGCAACGTATGAACACGTGTACAAATGCATGGATTCCACTATACCCAATAGAACCAAGACGCTCACCTCCAAAAAAAAGGAAGCCAAACTGGTGGTCCCCTGCCATAAACAAACTCTACAACAGAAGGAGGAAAGTGATGCGAAATAAGGTGAAGTCCCAGGACTGGAAAAACTCCCTTACCAGCCTCCACAAAAAGTTGAGATCCCTCATCAAATCCTCCAAAGCTAGCTATGAAAACAGGATTGCAGCAGATAGTAAAGACAATCGCAAGGCCTTCTATAGTTATGTAAAGCATCTCCCCTGCAATATCCAGATTTGCTCTGAGCTACTGCACAATTTGTACCTCCTATACTGAGCCAACAGATATTGCCAATATACTGGCTGACAGATTCAGTGTCAACTTTACCCCTCCCCCCTAAAGGACCAATCACAATTCAGTAGATTGCCAGGCACCCAGTATTACTGCTGCACAGGTTAAAACAGCACTGTCCAAGCCAAGAATACAGCATCTATGGGACATGACAATATCCCTGGCTGTGTTCTACATGAACTACAGAGTGAACTGACACCTCACCTGTTTGCCCTGTTCAATCACAGCCTCATGTCCCTATTGAATAGCACATTGCTAGTCCTGATACCCTTTCTGGCTGCATCCTACATGAACACAGGCATGGCTTTTCAGACCCGTTCTGCAGTGTAGTCTACCACAGCCTAAGCACCAGTGTCATCGTTGTGAAGGATAGAAGTCTGAAACTGAAATGTATGCCATTACTACATGACAGCAGTCCTCAATGACATGGCCAAAAAATGCAGTACTCTACATTTAATATAATACTATCATATTAATGCTTGTTGTACATATCCATATGTTACTTGTGAATATAACTATGATACACATGTTTGTCTTTTAAATCTAAGAGACCTATACAGAGCATGTGCATAGCAAAGTACTGTTGCAGAAATGTGTGTTGAAATGCATGTGATATAGTGAGTTCATACCATTCAACTGTACAGTCTTATAAGCACATGTGTGCCTGATATCTGTAATCACTTACACATAGAGTTGTATTATGTTAGGCAAACCATTGTCAAGTTTGTTTACAATGACATTGTAACATAATAGCCTAGTTATGAATCTGGGATATCTTCCAGGTTAGCACTGTGATATCATAGCCTGCTGTGCAATCAACTTACTTATCTATGTATGTAAATAGGTTGTGCATGTTGTACTTGTGTGTAATATCAGTTTCAGTGATACAACAGACATAAATATTTACAGGTACTGGTTGTTCCATTGCCATGACAATGATATGGGTGGTACAATAGGCATGATTATCAGGCTGTAATTGGAGGTGTGCAACTGTGTTATGACCCTCTGTCCATGCCTACCACAAACAGCTATAAGAACACCTACATACAGTGGATATCATAAGTGTACACACCCCTGTTGAAATGCCAGGTCTGTGTATTATATAAAAAGGAGACCACAGAAAATCATTTCAAAATGTTTCCCACCTTGAATATGACCCATAACCTGTACAATTCTATTGAAAAACAAACAAATCTGTTAGGGGAGAAAATATAAAACAAAAAAACATACTATAAGCTGGTTGCATACATGTGCACACACATAAACCACTACATGGTTGATGCACCTCTTGCAGTAGGATTTATTTGACATTTACCCAGTTGCCTGCTAAAGCCAAAGACATGTTTTGCAGAGAGCTTGCAAAGCATCAAAGGGATCTCATTGTGGAAAGTTATCAGTCAGAAGAGTAGAAAAAGTGTCCAACATTGGATATACCATGGAATACAGTGCAGACAGTCATCAGACAGTGAAGACATGGGACAACAGTGACACTGCAAACACCTGGATGTCCATCCAAAATGGATGAAATGACAAGATGACAACTGGCCATGGAGGCTGCCATGGGACCTACAGCAACACTGAATGAGATGCAGGAATGCCTGCTAAGTACTGGGTGTGTACCACATGTGACAACAATCTTCTGTATTTCCCATACGTCTGCCCTATGGGGTAGAGTTGCTAGATGGAAGCCTTTCTTATACAGAAAAATGCCCAGGGCTAGACAAACAATGCCAAACACTACATCAAGTCTCCCAAAAGCATGTTGGACAATGTGTCATGGTCTGATAACAAAAAGGTTGAACCTTTGGCCCACAATTCCAAGAAGTATGTTTGTCCCAAAACAACACTTTGTATCAGCAAAAGAACACCATCCTCCCGGTACAGCATGATGGTGGCAGTATCATGCTGTGGGGTTGTTTTTCATAAGCTGGAACTGGGCCTCTAGTCAACGTGGAGGGAATTATGAACAGTTCCAAAAACAAATCATTTTTGTCCATAGACCTTCAGTCATATGCTAGAAAGCTGAAGATGAAGAGGGATTTTATCTGTCAATATGACAATGACCCCAAGCATATATCCAAATTGACAAAGGAATGACTTCACCAGGTGAAAACTACAGTTTGAGAATCTGCCAACCAGTGGCCAGACCTGCATCTAATAGAAAATCTATGGGTTGCCCTGAATAGGGCTGTGCACAAGAGATGTCCTCACAAACTGACATATTTGTAGCACTATTGCAAGGAAGACTGGGCAACTATTACCAAGTAAAGATGTGCCATGATGTTAGACTCTGACCAAAGATGACTGAATGCTGTCATTATCTCAGCAGGTGCTTCCACAAATTATCTGTTTAAGGGTGTGCACACTCATGCAGCCACCTTATTGTACTGATTTTAATTTGCATATGTTTTCCCATAACAGATTGTTGTTTTCAATGGAACTGTACAAGCAATTGGTCACATTAAAGGTGGAAATTATTTTGAAATGAGTTATTGTGGTGTCATGTTACAATAGCACAAAGACCAGGCATTGTAACAGGGTTGCGTACACTTATATATCCACTATAAATATATGGACTCAGTAATACCTGACCTGTAAAACCTGCCTCCACCAAGGTAGAGTAATCCCCTTTGGTAGACAGCAGCAATATACAAACCACATGATAGGTTGCTATACTGGCTGTACAGGGCCACATAGGTGCAGGCAACAACTTTGAAGTATGTCCACCTCTATCTGAACAATCATGTAAGGTCACAGGTGACTCCATGTAAGGCTAACTATGACTACAAAGCAGACATATCCACACTGCCAAGGCCAGTCACAAGGGTGTCTCCACATATGTTGTCAGTCTCAGAGGCAGCAACGCAATTCACCCTGTACTGGTGGTAAATCACACCTCATACACACATGCCATGGCTATAGGCAACCTGAATCAGACAAGCTAAGTGTGAACATCACCCCCTGTTACCCCCATCCATATAGGGAGTTATGCACATCAACTGGACCTCTCCCCTCATCAGTGGTGAGCAGTTACATATTGCCTACTGAAATGCAACAACAGCAAGTCTCCATGGGGCCTGATAACATCCCTGTCTGCATCCTACATGAACTCAGGCAAGTGTTCACAGTTCTATCACACAATGTAGTCAAACACAGCCTCAGCAACATCCACACACCATCCACATGGAAGATGTCCACCATCATCCCTCTACACAGAAAAGAATGGGAAATAGAGGTTTATGCAATTAACTGTCCATCATTGGGGGAAATATGACACAGCAGGGCCAGAAGTGCAATGCCAGCTAATATTGTGCTGATAGATTACAGGGGTATGGTGTAGTTGTGAGTGTTGGCAACAAATATCCACTTTTGATGTACAATTTCTGTCCATACTGTTGACAACTGTATGAGGTGCTATGATGTGTTTCATTGTTTATGTCTTCCAGGTGGGATGCAGCACCCATGAAACACACACTACTCAGATGCTAAAACAGCTGGAATTGTGGAAAGCATAGTTCAGAACTATGCTCTACTGTTTGACTGTGGGCAGGAACATCTGCAGCAGCAGACATCCCTGTGGAATGACCTAGTCCACAGGGTAAATGATGTTGGTCTGCACACAAGAAGAGCAGGTCTGGCATTGTGTAACCGACCACATACGTGATGCCCAACAAAAGGCTGCTGCCATAGCCAGAGAAAGCTCAACCACAAGTGGGGGCTCATCCATCCAGGCCCCACTGACACCCACCTAGTTGCTTCTCCCCAACCTTGGGGCACCCACCGCAAGCAGACAACAACATGCAGAATTCAGCATTGTGGATGTGGGTGCCCCCCACATGATGGACGAGGACCATGCAGGTAAGTCCCTAGTCCACATTAATAGAGTACTGTAGCATACATAGTTGTATCTATAGAGTATCTACATGCCTATGTCAGATAAGATAGTAGATGTGGACAGGGTTTGGTAATGCACATAAGTGCACATATATGGTGCTGGGCAGCATATTTCATAATATTGGGAGTTGTACTGTAAATGTGCAGAAATGCTGCTTCCCCCCTGTACCAAGGCCACGTGTGTGCCTGCTGACAGTACATCTCTCCAACACCTATTTAGCTCCCTCTGGTCTACATGTGGGACAGCAGCCTGTAGCCAGTGAGTATGTAATTGTTTTGTTCTGTTTTGCCAATACACACCTAGTCATATTTCTTGATGTCCATGCTCACTTGTGGTGGTGTTAACTGTAGTGCATCACAGTGGTCACCATGGGGGCCTATCTGAAGGGTAATGTAACATTCCTGCAACATACCTCACAACCTGTCAGTGCAAGACTTCTGGACAGAGATCAACAAAATGGGGGGACAAATGGGCTATGGTAGGGACATGTATGAAACATTAATCCTATACAGTGGATACCACAGTGTACACACCCCTGTCAAGATGCCAAGTGTTTCTGATATATACGAGATACCACAATTTTACATTCCACACCTTTTCCAACCTGTAATGTTACCATAACATGAACAATTAACTTGTAAAACCAAACAATATGTTAGGCCACCAAATATGGGGTATACAAGCCTTACAATACGCTGGCTGCATATGTGTTCTCACCCTCCAAATAACACATTGTAGGAGCAGCTTGTGATGTACTGACAGAATTCAATCTGCTTGGGTACATGCCTGCCATCAAGTACAGGGACTCAATGTAACAACGAATAATGGTCCACTGTTGGAGCAGTGTATTCATGATATTTGCTCAGTTGCCTATACCGGAAGCAGCCATGGCTTGCACACATCTTACCAAGCATCATAGGGATCTCATATTTGAAAGTAATCAGTCAGGAGTAGGGTACAACAAAATTAACATAGCAATGAATATGCCATGGAACACAGTGGAGACAGTCCTCAAAAGGTAAATTAAATATGGGACAACAGTGCTGTTGAAAAGAACCTGATGTCCTTCCAAAAGAGATGAAAAGACATGTTGAGAACTAGTCAGGGAGGCTGCCAGGAGACGTGCAACAACACTGATGGACTTGCAGGACTCTCTGGCAAGTACTGGTTGTATAGTACATGTGGCAACACTTGGCTGATTTCTGCGTAAGTCTGGCCTATGGGGTAGGATCAGTAGATAATAGCATTTACCCACACCAAACACCAAGCAGGGCTGTGTACAAGTAGCAAAACATAACATCAAGTCTCCCAAAGGCATGTGTTGAAATGCTTAATTATGTAATGAGACCAAGGTTCAAACTTACAGCCACTATCCCTAAAGCTACATGTGGTGCACAAGAAACACCTCACTTCACCTGAAGACACCATACACATGTTGAAGCTCACTGTGGCAGTGTCCTGCTTTGGGGTTGCTGTTTATTATCTGGAACTAGGCCTGTAAGCATGGTGGAGGGAATTATGAACAGTTCAAATAACACTCATGTATGGGACAAAGCCGTCAAGCATCTGCAAGATGGCTGAGGATAAAGAGAGGTTTCAGCTTCCAACAACAACAATGACCTGAAGCATGCATCCAAAGCTACCTAAGAATGGCTCCACCTGAATACAATCAAGGGTATGTACTGGACCAAAGACCATACTTAACACCAATAGTAAATACCCAGTGTGATCTCTAATGTCTGTGCACATGAGCTGCCCTTGCCAGCTGACAGAGTTGGGGGACCTTTGCAGGGAAAACTGTCCAAATAATGCCAAGTCAAGATGTGCCATGCTGATACTTCTCTTCCCAGGTGAAGTGACTGCTGTAGTTCATTTAACAGGTGTTTCAAAAAAGCATTGGTTTAAGGGTGTCCACACTTATGCAACTATCATATCGTACACATCTCACTCAGTATATTTCACAACTAACACATTTGTTTGTTTCTTGATTGGATTGTACAGGTCATATGTCACATTTAAGGTGGGTAATGTTTTTGAATGCAGTATCGTGGTCTCATTTTATATGATACAAGAGCCTGCCATGTTAACAGGGGTGTGTACACTTATCATATCCACATTAAGCTTAGAAGGTTGCTGGTGTAACAGGATTTGTTTGAACATACGTTTACTGATTGTGATGAGGTCTGCAAATCAAATGTATGTCATTAATTAGTTACATCACTCCTCATATGATCCCAGTTATGTGTCAGACAAACACATAGGGGTTGTGAGGAACAGAGCAAACATATGTGCCCAACATCTACACATTCCTCAATGATTTGTACAGTTGTGAGGTATGGTCTACAGTAGTTGCCACTGTGCTATACTGGTGAAAAGCAATAATGTGTACATGTGTGCAGTGTGTGCTAGGGGAATGGACGTCACCTACTAACAGTACTCATGCATCCCAGAGATGTATATTGTTAGTAACAAGGATTGAGAATAGGTGCAATCCATGATGATGAGGGCTGCGTGTCATGCATGTCACCTTTTGGGTAATGTGAGGTCTGTGTAATAGCTTTGTGCCACCTCACCTGTAAGTGTCTGTGTACATGTGGGTGTGTGTGTGTGTGTGTGTGTGTGTGTGTGTGTGTGCGTGTGTGTGTGTGTGTGTGTGTGTGTGTGTCTGTGTCTGGGTGTGTGGCAGCCAACCATAATGTACAGGTATTAATTTACATTTATTGTCTTCCCCTCACAGGTGGCAATGGGGGTCAGGGTCCTTCCAGCTTGGGAACTGATGTCAGTGTCTCAGCAGACTTTGACAATGATGATAACCAGAGTGAGGCATAGGTAGAGTTGTCAGGGGCTGAATCTGTGCCATTGGTTGGTATCCCACTGTTGTCCACCCCCTCCCCGCACACAGTCACAATGCCAACACATACCCCATCACCAGTGGCCATAGATAATAGACAGTTGGCGGGTGGTAGCATGGGGCACGCACGTGTAGTGACTACGGCAAGTGTGTCTGTAGACACTAGCCATAACCAGATAACAAGTGAGGTCCCATACAGGCGGAAGGGCAGGGGTGCTTGAAGGGGGACTGCTGCCCATCATGCCCCTGTCACAGGTGCCACAGCAAGTCTCACCACATGCGTGTTTTAGACCATCATGGAGGCACAGGCATGTAGTGAACGTAACAAAAGACAACTTCTCAGGGTCATGAATGCCACTGTTCCTGCTATGGGTGACAACCTCCATGATTGTGCTGATGCCCACTGTTATTATGCTGAGGTCATGGATAGATGATTGGGTGAGATGGTGGGAATCCTTGATCATGGAATGTCAATACTTGAATGTGGAATGTCTGGGATAGAGCATGTGGTGGGAGTTGTCCATTGCCATGTGAACATAGGACAGTAGCACGAACAGCTGAGGGTCTACATGGCCATGCATCTTCTCGCTTCCATAGTGGCAGTACCAGCAGCAAGACTGCAGGGGGGTCGCTGTCCATGCCACAATGCAGCAGGCCATGGGCATGTGGTCCTGGCCAGTCCCAACAGGGATGCAGATCCAGCAGACAGCAGTCACCATCAGGGAGTAGTACTACATCTGGCCTTTTGCATGGTCATGCCAGTGGGTCCCCTGGCAGGCCCAGTTCCTATGTCCATGGCTGGAGACAGTGAACTGTACACCTTGCCATGTACAGTCCACAACTGTCCAACATACCCCTGTGTAGGGCAGCCACATGGTGTGAATGTGTAGATCCATACACATACACATCACCATCATAGCCAGATCACCTCCAGACTTACACATATCACCTCTGCATGGCCCCTTTAATGAACAACCCCCAAACACACACATGATGTCAACCAAATGGCCCAGCCTAGGCCTCTGGCAAACCCACACCACTCCCTGTGCATATGATACCTGTGCCACATTCCTGTCATCCATGCCATTGATGCAGGGACATGCTAATATGGTTTTGATGCACAGGGTGAATTTAGTACAGTTTATCAATGTAATGCTGTGTAAAGTGTTGTCAGCCAGCATGTTTAATGGCTACATATCAGAGTGTGTAGCTGTCCAGCCATGATGCATTATTGTTGTTATTAACACTGACTGAATGTGGTCTCCATAATGTATTCTGTTTGTCTTCTAGGTGCCTGTGTGTCAGCAGGATGTGGCCCTGCAAACATTATCTACAAGGGGGATGGCAGTGTGTCATATCCAGGGTACAGCTGTACACAATTAACAGGTCTGTATAACAGATTTTGCATGTGCCATGTAGCTTATAGGGCTGAGGGGTGTATGCAGGTAAGTGTATTGTGGCTGATGTCACCAGCTCTTTTACAGTGGACAATGGTAAGTGTAGTGGGTGAAACGCACCTCAGATTTGTAAATCCCACACACTCAGAGGGTATTGTGTTGACCCAACACACAGAGAATACTGCTCACACACACACACACACACACACACACACACACACACACACACACACACACACACACACACACACACACACACACACACACACACACACACACACACACACACACACACACTTGCCAGGACTGAGATTGATAGGATCATGTGTTCATAGGTGTGTACCAGGCTAATGAGAATGGAGACATGACAAGCCTAGCCCATGGGAGTACCCTGGCATCATGCGACCTGACATTTTTTCCCAATACGTCTATTGATTATTGCCACTTGAGTGATGGCCAGAGTGACAGTTAAATCCCCCATCCACTCATCCAGATTTCTCTTGAAGAGGGCCAGTGAGGTGCTCTGACATGTATGTGACATATATTGCATAACATGTCCACTCCCTGGGTTATGTACCTGTCCCCCAACATGTTCTATTGATTGTGGTAATGAGGTTGAGGTATCCATGGCATGTGGTGCATACAGATCAGAGTTTCACTAGATGGCATTCCTAACACAGCTAGCCAGACATGGCATTGTCAGTCAAGCAGAGATTGCCTGTAAGTAGCCAAGATGTGCCCAAGAATACTTGGAGGAATTGCACTCTGTCCATATAGGACAGTTGTTTGTGGGCTAGGGTCCTATTTGTGAGGTACACATGCAGCCTCCACAGTTGTTGCAGGTGTCTAGTGAGCTACATGGCAAATGGTCCATTGTACCTGCTGGTTGGCCTAATGAAGAGAGAGTAGAGGGAGACATTGACCTCTTCCTTACTGGATGACACACAGTTATGTGATGTGCCACAGAAGTTATTTCTGTCCACAGTAGCAATTTTGTGGCCATAAGAGAGGTCACTGTCAATCTGTGTTCCCAGGCCTCTTATAAGGGCTTCTGTGTCCATTGGACTACCAGCAATGTGTTATTTCATGGTAAACACATTGATTCTACATGGGATTGCAACATATTTCTTTCCATTTAGCCTAAGGCCAGTGTTCTGACAACAGTCGGATGTCTCACTGGGGCCTTTATGCAGGATTTCAACATGATATGGGGATGTACACATAGATCCCACCTTGCAATTGTCTGTGAACATTGTCAGCCAGGGTCCCTTTCTGTTATTCTGGATGTCAGAGGCATACATGACAAACATGAGGGGACCCATGACCAGATCCTGTGGTAATCCACTCACGACTGGTTGGCAATCTGACATGGAGTATGCTACCTTCACACTGTGGGTCCCATGCATGAGCCAGTTTGCAACCCACCTAGTGACATAGGGGTTGATACCTAGATGGGTCTGTTTGTCTATGATTCCTGAGTGGGGAATGGTATCACAGGATTAGAAGACCTGACTATCTTGTTTTTGTGTCCGTACTGTTACATAGTTATTTCACATAGCACACAGCTTATAGGGCTGCAGAATGTCCACAGCTACCACTACAGTGGTTGACAACAGTGGGCCCTGTACAGTGAACATTTTAATGTGTACTAGGTGTGGAAACATTGCCAAACACACTCCTCAGTGGGCATAGTACACACAGACACACACACACCTGTATTGGGATTAGAACTCCTACCTATCTATGTCTACTATAGTGTTACACAGTCATCAGATGTGCCATGGAGTTTACACAATTTCACCAAGTCCAAAGGTACTTCTAAGGTGAATGACATCAACAGGGCTACCAAATTAGGGTGAGGGGAAGTGTAAAGGGTGGTACACAACTCAAAATGGTATAACCCACACAGTATATGATTATCACACAAACACACACACACACACACACACACACACACACACACACACACACACACACACACACACACACGTGCCAGTACTGGGATTAGAACAGCTGCCTATCTAGTTATTTCTACTATAGTGTTATGCAATAATCAGATGTGCCACAGAGCTGATACAATTTCACCTAGTCCAAAGGTACTTCTAAGGTGAATGACATCAACAGGACTACTAAATTGGGGTGAGGGGAAGTCTAAAGAGTGGTACACAACTCAAAATGGTATAGCCCACACAGTATATGACTCACACACAACTTGCCAGTATGGAGATTAGAACCGCTGCCTGTCTAGTTATTTGTAGTATAGTGTTACAGTTACCACACATGCTACAGAGCTTACTGGACTAACAACTGGACAAAGGTGCTGATAACTGCACAGCTGAGGTATTAGAGGTGGCAGAAAGTCTGCCTTCAGTTTTTCCCTTGCATCTTGCTAGTTCTTTCTGTCTTGCGCTTCAAATAGAATAACAGCTTTGCACTTCAACAGATTATTGTATCAATAAGTGTAGCACACCTGGGAACCATCTGCAGTACTTATTCCTCACAGAATTAGCCCCAGTACTTAGTAGTTATGACCACCCCTCCTGGCATGATTGCAGTGCAGTTTTCTGTGCTTTCGCCCATTAACCTTGTGCACTTGTCCATTCTGAGGTGCTGTTGCAACTGCCTCATGTACACAGACAACCCTCTCCTCTTAACTCCAAACACTCAGACCTGTGAGAGTTACCCCTATATCACCAAATGTGGAAATAGGCACTCTCCAGCAAAGACTGCACTAGCTGATCAAGAGGATAAGGTTAACACCTGCACCACACCATGTGGAACACATACACTGAAAAACCACACACCCACCTTCACAGAGGAAGTCAATGGACATTTATCCAAATAGTACAGCCCAGCAAGACAGACACCGACTCAGACACCATGATACAGCACATGCCAAAGGACACATGTCACCTACACAGTGTGCCCCTCAACCTAAGACCCTAAGGCTAACCACCTTGCACAATACAGTTATCATGGATGACTCAGTACTGAGGCATACAGATGTCCCACTCACTAGGTTAATTATGGAGGAGGTAACAGCCAGCTGTCTATCACATGCCAGCATCCAACACATGACACACCCATTCAGGGCCCTCCACAACAACTACAAGTATCACTCTGTCATCATCACTGTCGGTGTGAATGACCTGGGACACACCTCCCTGGACTACATGAGAACAGACATGGCTGAACTCTCAGATTATGTGGTCCTGGCAGGTGTGACAGTAGCTCAGAGCAGTATACTACCATCACCCAGAATTATGCTGAAGTACTATCAGCAAATGATTGATTGCAACATTGGCTTACGTGTTGTGTGTCATTCTTAGGGGATCCAGTATCTCTCTGCTTGGGATAACATGATTGACAGACCTCAATGCCTTGCCAGAGATGGCCTGCGTCTGTCACCCCTGGGTTTCCAGGTACTGGCTAAGTGTCTTACCACCCCTATAGTGCCTTATTAGGCAGTGTTCAAAATAAAATTACCACTGTAACAGCTAGACATGTATGCAAGCTGAGGATCATGGTGCTCAAGCGTAGGCATCTGTCAATATGCAGTCACTCAAAGTACTCCTCAAAGTGGAGGACATTGACATTTGTGCTGTAATGGAGACCTGGTTCACAGCAGCAGGCAGCAGCCCTGCACTAATAGGCTATGATGCATTCCACAGCTGTCGGCGTCCCCCAAACATGGACCACACCTCCACAGGTGGTGGTGTCTCCATATTCATAATGGATTTGCACACCTCCAGACTAGTATCCCAGCATAATGCATCTGAGATACTTCAGGTACAACTGACTTTAGGTAATAGTGCAATTCAGGTCATAGCCTGCTATGGGTTCCCATCTATGTCCCTAGACTGTCAATCCACATTCCTCAAGACCCTGGCATCTATGAAGGTCCAACCCTGGACTTCATCACTTCAAATGCCCTGGACCGGCTCATACTGACCCCCAGTAGAAAATGCAATGATCTTAACCTTTGTTGATTGCATGCATATGGGAGTGATGCTTGACCACAATTGTCAATCCCTACCTGGTCAGATCCAAACATAATGTAATCAACATGGAACTCAACATCTCACCCACACCCCCACAAAGGTAACCACCTTGAAACACCTCTCCAAATTTGACTTTGTTGTCATAAAAACAGGGGTGGATGATTTCACTGCATCCATGCCAATGGAAAATAGCTGCATGACTGTAGAATTATACACATATGCACTCTACAAACATGTAAATGACTTGCATGATACTAGCCATACACAACAGAACCAAGGCGGTATCCTCCAAATAATGGAAGCCAATGTGATGGTCCCCTGCCATTCCTAAAGTGTACAACAGATGGAGGACACTGTTGCAGAAAAAGGTGGTGTCCCAAGACTGTGGTACCCCCTTATTAACATCAACCACAACTTGAGATCTTTCATGTAATCATCTACAGGCAGATATGAAGGCAGAATTGCAGGAGACACTGACAACAATCACAATAGTCTTTGATAGTTATATCAACAACATCCACAGCAATACCCACAAGTGCTGTGAGTCACTGCACAATGCTAACTCCTATCCAGTGACAACAGATATTGGCACCAGTCTTGCCAACAGTCTTGCCAACAAATTAAGTGCCAGCTTTACCCCTCTCCCCCCAGGAACAATCACAATGGCAGATGGATGCCCGGCACCCAGCATTACTGCAGGCCATATTAGACCTGCATTGTCCACAGCTTCCATGGGACCCAAACATATCCATGGCTGTGTTCTACATGATGTACAAAGAGACCTGGCACCACATCTATGTGCCCTGTTTAGTCACAGTCTCACCTCAGGCTTTGTCCCTCCAGAATGTCACACTCTTACAGTCATCCCTCTCCACAAAGGGGTGACATCTACAGACCCTGGGGATTATTGGCCCATTAGCCTGATGAGTCTACTATGTACAGGTATGACCACATCATCAGGGACCTGATTGACCAAGATATAGGTGATCTCCTAACTTTGGATCCCACACAGTTTGGCTTTGTGAATGGCGGATCATGCCTGGTAAACCTGGTTGACTTCTTTCAGTGAGTCACCAGGGCTGTGTATGACAGTAAGGCACTGCATACAGCCTACCTTGATCTGATCAAGGCTTTTGATACCATTCATCAGTCAGGAATTATTGATAAACCCACCAAACTAGGCATCAACCCCTATATCAGTGGGTGTGTTGCAAACCGGTTCACAGAACACACAGTGTGACAGTGGCAAAATCCAAGTCAGACTGGCAAGCAGTCACAAGTGGAGTGCCACAGGGATCAGTACTGAGTTATGTCCTATCCAGCATCTACTTCTCATGAGTCCAGTCCAACACAGAGGAACTCTGGCTGACCAAGTTCACACAGGACTGCAAGCTGGGAGCTATCATTAACTCCACAAGTGATGCAGACATCATACAGAATGGCCTCAATGAGACCAATGAGTGGTGTGGAAACCATGGCCAGAAGCTTAACACCACAAAATGCATCATCCCCTTTGGTAAAACACTCAGTTCCCAGTAAGTACACATCGATGAGAGCCCAATGAACACTGTAGGCATTATAAGAGATCTGAGGACACAGACTGACAGCATCTTCTCCTTTAACCACCACATTGCCACTGTGGTTATGAGGTCGTTCTATGTGGCACATTGCATTACCAAGGGTTTTGCATCCAGAAAGACAGAGATAATGATCTCTGTCTACTGTTCCCTCATTAGACCACTCATCAAGTATTCTGGCCTATTTGTCATGTACCTCAGTAGACACCTGCAACAACTAGAGAGGCCACAGAAGCACATCACAAAGAGGTTCCTAGGCATTAATCACACATCCTACACAGACATACTCAGAAGACTCCAGCTATTCTCAGTGTCATATTATCTAGTTAGAGGCTATCTGTGCTTGACTTACAAAGCCATGCCTGACCCAGCTGTTTTAGAAATGCTACATATAAAGACATCCCAATACCTCCACACCACACACCGCAGAGACTTATACATCATTAGCACAATTGCCACAACATGCTGGTGGGACAGCTCCCTTACCAAGAGACAGCACATGCCCTGGAATACACTTCCCATACATGTCATGCAGAGCACCTAGCTGACCATGTTTCTGAGAAAGCTTGATGAGTGGATGGGGGATAGACAGTTCACCCCAAGGACCATTGCAGTGTCTCTACTTGATACAGGCACTGGGAAGTAACATCTGGTGTTATAAATGGCAGGGCCCTTCTATGGGCTAGGCTTGTAAAGGCTCCTAAGCTATTAGCCTACTGCATACTTATGAATCTATAAGGGGAATGACATCAGCAGGACTGATAAAGTAGGGTAGTGGGTGTTAAACTTATCAAATTATTTTGTCCTACAAACAGGCACACTTATACACACACACACTCACCAGATGTGAGAGTAGAACCCCTACCTAATTAGTTATTTGCACCATAGTGTTACACAGTTATCACATGTGCCACAGAGCTTATGGGGTGAGGCCTGATGAAAGGGACTTCTAAGGTTACTGATATCTGCAGGACTGCTAAAGTAGGGAAAGGGAAAGTGTACTGGGTTTGAATGGACCCAAAAGCTTTAACTTGTAAACACACACACACTTTGACATGACTAAGATTAGAACTCCTACCTAACTAGTTGTTTGACTATAGTGTTACACAGTTATCACACATGCCACAATGCTCGTAGGGCTGAGGCTTGAATAAAGGTACTTCTATGGTGATAGACATCTTCAGGACTGCTAAAGTAGGGCAATGGGAAGTGCACTAGGTGGGGAAGGCCTGTTCATTCCTAGATCCTACTGACATTTCTCTAAGTGTATGAGCATGCCCAGTGTGACCTTCTATAGTACACGTGGGACTCCATTCCTGAGATTGTTGTACTCCAGTCCAGTTTGTTTTGTGTTACAACCATACCTCTCAACCTGTTGGTGCAGAATATCTGCAGATAGCCTATCAAAATGGGGGGACAATGGGTCATAAGGTAATTGTGGCTATTTCTCTCAGTAATGTATGAGTTGCTAGGGTTACAGGGCTTGTTTTAGCAGACATCTGACATATACACTGTTTGACACTGTCATGCATTGTTTCAGTACCTCGTGATATACCTCCTCAGATCATCACATTGATTTTACCATAGGAATACAGAATGGATGATGCACACACCAAACTTATGGGCCAAATGCTATGCATTCTTGTACAGTCCAGCCTGTTGAGAGGTGTGCCTATGAGCAATTGACTGCTGAAGCTGTGGAAACAGTCCAGCACCTTGGTGATATATTACAATGGTGGAATCTCTGTGCATTTCTGTTCTGGCCTGTTCTGATTTCCAGGCCACAGTTGGGTAATATAAGTCAAACAGGATCAGGATGACAGGCAGACTCCGGATAGATTTGTAGGGGATAAGATATGGGGGGGGGTCCTAGGTTAGATATGTTTGCCTATAGCTACCAGTGCCTTGCATAAGGGTCTGCTTAAAAGTTGACTGCACTTGGAGGGTCTTGTGTGTGTCAGACTGTTTGTCCAGCCTGAAGGTGTGTGTTTGTCTGACATATATGTATGGCCCACCTCATTTTGCTTGGCTGACTACATTTTGGGGTCAGGATGTTGCATATGCTGAGTGATCAGGGAAGGGTGTGTTACTCGCAATGGCTGTGGGCCAGGGTTCTGTGGGTACAGACATGTCACCATCTTCCAAGATTAGGAAGATGGTGACATGTCTGTGGGTAGAGACATGTCATCATCTTCCAGGGTTAGGACTGCCTGCAAAGAGTCCATTCCCATGTTTAGACTTCTAGCCCTGCCTGTTGACTGTACAGAGTATCACAGAATGTCCACACATGACTCATATATCTTGCTGGTTATGCAAATGAGTGTGGTTTTCAAGGAAAAGTATTTTGCAAGCCACTCAGGGTTGAAGTCAGATATTACTGACATTTGGCATTGTAGTTTCTGACTTTGTACTCATCAGGCATCCCGTGCTACTGCAATCATTCCATCAACTTTATTACATTATTAGAGCAGTATTTCAAATGTGTCCTTCTCTTTGGACTTTTTACCCTATTATTCATGGCTTTAGCCAGATTTCTGGTTCTCTGATGCTGGCAGGTTTTATCCTAGCAGTTAGCAGCATGGTCTTTCTTTGCCTTTTTTTAGAGTGTGTTATTTAGGTGTTATGGACCCCATGATGCTCCCTAACAGGGCACTTGGGTGAGGCCTGGGCATTTGTCACAAGCCTGTAGGCCAGGTGTGACAGATGCTGGCCATCTGTAACAAGTAGTGCATTCTGATGATCATATGTTCCCAGGCTGCCAGCAGTGGACAACCCTGGGATGGCAACAGTAAGTTGACTGTGGGTGTTACTGACAATTGCTTTCTGTTTGTGTCTAGCCATCACTCTAGTTGATGGCTGGATGCTGCTTAAGACTAGAGACATGTTACTGTATTTCTATGGGACTATGGAGGTGACACATCTGTACACAATACACATTTGAAGAGACTGTGGTGATCTTTGCATAACAATTTGGTCCCATTTAGCATAGTGGTGTGCCCTAGCTTTCAGACTACAGGCATAACAGTATCGACCACAGGTCAGAATGTTCTGGCATAGACATTTGTTGTTTCAGACTTCTTACCTTTCAAAGCCGTACTGCCACTGCCAGACCTGTTGTGATATCACTGTGTAAAAGTCTGTAGGTGGGGATTTCATGGATGTCGCCATGTGGGTGCCTTTGCCAGGCATTTCAATATGGTTTTCTACAGCTGATCTGCTGAATGAGGCTGGGGTTGGGTATGGGACCCCCATTTTGACATCCATGCATGTGACCTATGACCCCACAGTTATTTGGCTCACCACATATACTGCAGTGGTATTTGCCAACTAGGGTGATATTGCATGGTGTGGGTAGGCCATGTTATTTGTCTGCTGCTATCCCAGTAAGCCACCCCATTTCCTTGCATACTTGAATCAATACCATAGATATGCTATCAGAACATTCCACTCCATTCATTAATTTTGTTAAAGAGACTGACTTACTTTGTGCCTGAGGCTGTTGTGAGGATGGTGCTTGAGGGATGACTATGTTGGATGCACACAGTACACTGCCTATACATGGTAGGGTATAGGTGGTGTGTTGTTTGGCATCCATTTTACTATGTGTGTAAGTCAGAGAGAGAGATCAGTCCTTTGGGCCCTACAGTGTCAGTGAATGTGCTATGCATTGCCTCTTTGCCAAGGACAGGGCATACTGGGCATGCCTCCGTCTTCCTACAGGGGCACGGTCAGGATGTTCCTCCTTTGAGTTCCTCTGTGCCTGTGGAGACCTTGGCAATGGTGGTGGGCTGTGTGGCCCTTCCCCATTTTGTTCCTGCTGCAGCTGTTACCACAGGATCATATTGTGTAGCATGACACATACTATGAACATGTGTGCACATGTGGCTGGAGACTACTGCAAGGCTCCACCGGATATGTCAAGGCAGTGGAACCGTGACTTCCACATCCCAAACATATGCTCTATAATGATCCTGGTTTGTGCGTGTGCCTCATTATGGCATTCTTGTGTGGGCATGTGTGCATTTCTGATGGGTGTCATCATCCATGGCTCCAGTGCACAGCCAGCATCCCCCACCAGATGGCCATATGGGATGTTCCCACTGACAAACACCTGGTACAGCTGTGATCAATGCCAGATGTGGGGGATGTGATAGCTTCCAGGGCTGCCAGCACACACATTCATGATAATGCCCTGGGCATCACACATGATCTGGCAGTTGGAGTGGAACCCCTTGTGGTTTAGGTAGACTTTACCTTGGTCACTGGGTGGTGCTTTGGGGTCTATATTAAACCCCAAAAACCCTTCTGAGCGAATACAACAACAGCAACACATATAGCCCGAACCACAAATATGCCAAACCCCCTAATCAGCGAAATTTTAAATCTCGAATCATCATAGTCGGCCAACCCTACCACCCACTACATACTACCTACCCAAACATAATAAATAAATCACATACATACACTTACCAAACCCTACTTATAACCCTACACTAAACCTTACATACATTACCTATCTATGCACTTACCTTAACTCACACCCTAACCCTAAGGTTCATAACTATCACACACTTACCTTATGGAGCTATACCGCAGATTAGCCAACCATGACAAATCGACATTTCAAATTTCACAGTTTTGGATGTTCACCATTTCCATACTTCATGCAATATGTGTCACTCTTTTCCAATTCGCTCAAACAAATCTTTGAGCTTCTAATAGAGACCCGGTGCTTTGATGTGGATGTGTGTGCAGTCCATGGCACCCAGTACCTCTGGGTATTCTGCTACATGGTGGAAAAGACACATATTGCTGGTCCTCTCCTCACGGGTGCTGGGGAAGTAAATGTGCTCAGTGGCATGCAGTCGCATGGAATCCAGGAACTGGTGGAGTATCCTGGATGCAGATGCCTGTGAGACCCCCCATGGTATCCCCAGTTGGTATTTGGAAAGTACCTGTGGCTAGTATTCTTAAGGCTACACATACCTTGGTATCAACTGGGATGGGTTCCCATCTGTTAGTTCTGGGTCTGAGGTGAGGCTGGCACGGATCAACAAGTT
This sequence comes from Protopterus annectens, assembly GCF_019279795.1. Lineage (NCBI taxonomy): Eukaryota > Metazoa > Chordata > Ceratodontiformes > Protopteridae > Protopterus > Protopterus annectens. The sequence goes on from NC_056746.1 coordinate 662,643,199, forward strand.
GCTGAGGTATGTCCCTGTCCACCCTGTAGCGGTCTATCTCCAGATCATGTAGCCCCTAATAGGTTACCCTGGGTCTAAACATTCTTTTCCTCCTCCTCCTCGGTCTGAGTTGGTTGTCAGCATTATCCTCCTCACCACCCTCAGTCTCTAGCACATATTGATAAATCAAAGCAACAGCTGCCCCTAATATTTTTGTTAGTTTTGTCAGTTTGAAATTCCCCCAAATGTGTACACCAGTGGTGTAGAGTTTGTGGGAAAAAACAGACTGAAAGGTGTTTGCATAGTTTATAGTAGTGTACTGGGCTGCTGCCTGTGTAATTGGCTGATTCTGATACATTCCACCTGCCAGCTATGCTAGTTCTCCTTGATTGCCTTCCTTCTGCTGTTTTCCCTTCCCATTTCCTCCCCATTTAATCCTTGATGCGCCTGATGCATTCCCGGTGCTCAAATGTAAACAGTTCTGCTATCCCCTGTGTTTTTTTTTGTTTGTTTTGCTTTCGGCCTGGTACATGCTGCACACACCCATTTAGCTAAAGTAAACATTGTTAAGCAGAACAGGCCCTCCCTGAATGCAAACCTACTCTGCATTTCATGGAATAAGAAAATACAGCCTCAGACACACACCCTTACTTAGCTGTGCTTAGCTAAGGGCAAACATGGGCCACTGAGCTTCAATGTGCTTACAGCAAGCATGACATGCCCCTTTTCATGTTAGCTGCTCCTCCTGTCTGCACAGTGATGTTAGAGCACCTACACAGTTAGGTGCAGTCTGACACTTAGAAGAAATTTGTGATTCAGTATAAATCCCCACATTTGCATACACCACTGCCTTACTCCAAAGTTACTACACTTACACTGAGCCTTTCCACTTAGCAACCACTATTCCCTGCAATTATTTTCATTCTGGATGCCACTGACTATAATGGCAAAATGCAGATTTCTCTCAAAATTTACCCCCCCCCCCTTCTTTTTTTTTTTTTATTTTTGGCATGATCCCATTTGTGAGCTGCTGCTCTATGCTTAAACGGCCGATATCGACCAAAAAAAAAATAAAGAAAAGTTTTATTTTAAAAAATTAAAATTACTTTTCATGCCAATAACCATATATCTGGCCATTGGCATGCCTAATAAATAGAATACATGCTTTATTTGAGGCTGTCATGCCTCCATTGTCTTATTTGCAGAAATGTATTCAGCTAGTAACTGAATACATTTCTGCAGGTTACACTATTCCTGCACAAACACCTGACTGCTTGCTGAATTGCTAATTCATCTAATTTGCATGGTGTTTACCAGCAAATGAGGTAATCAGCATAAGGCAGTAGTGTTCGTGCAGGAATAGTGTAGGAACTCTCGTGCATGACCTGGGAGCTCTGTACTGAATCACTCAGTGGACATATTGCGTGCAGCAGCTCATGCACTATTCCTGCATGTCATGCAGGTCTTAATGAATCCTGCGGAATATATTAATATAGTATATATAATATATATATATATATATTATAATGTAATATTATAATACACCCTTACAATATACACCTGTTCCATATTTCAAACCCAAGACCACTGCATCTGTAGACCACTGCATTAAACTGCCACACCGCACAACTCTTAATTAAAACAGTTGGTTTAAACAAAACATAGTAATTGCCAGTTATAATCATTAAGCATGTTTCATCGGAGCTGCGCGTCACACAGTACCAAGCAAACTTGATTAAAAAGTAATGGAAAAAATGGGAGTGTACCCTTGACTCTGGTGCAATAGTACACCACTAGACAGACAAAGACATGATAATGGATGTAACTGAGGCCTGTGATAGCAGGCAAATGTGCCATATTATCAGTAACATGTAATATGTCACCTTCTAAGCCATTAATAGCAAAATACATTTTCAACTGGGGCTCTGGTGCAGAAATACATCCATATAAAGCCATGTACATACTGATGGAAGTAGAAAATGTTTGTCACAGACTGTATATGTGCACATATATCTTCCAAATACACTTGCTGTAGCAGTGAGTTAGTACCTCAGTCTGCTAACTGTCGTGGAAACTGTACATTATGCCACACACAGTCCCAGGTTCAAATTCCGTGGTGTGTAGCAGTGGAAGTACAGTATTGTAAAGCCAGCGATTGATAACTGAGTCATGCACTCTTTATCCTCACAATGCATATCAAATGAAATGTCTGCTTTTCGCTGATTGAAGTCACAGGCCTGCAGATAGAAACAAACTTCACATATCCCTATAACAATAGTATAAGTGCATAAAGTGTCACGTCATGCATTAATATGCATTCACAGAGAAATTTAACTCAGGTACTGCAAGTGAGTGCCACTAATATCAGAGGGCGCCATGCAACCCTTTCAAACTCACAATGCTGAGTAGCACAGCTGCACAACTAACATGCACATTTGAAGTACCTGCTTGTAACAAGGACTGCTTTCAGACATGCTCCAAATGACTACCAGACTGTAACACGTGGCTTGACAATCACCCAAATGGTAGACATATTGTTATATTTAGCCCCCATGTTGCTCAAAGACACAACAAACATGTGGCCTAGTATTCTGTTAGTGATATTGCCTACCATACTTACCTAAACACATGCTTTAATTGGACTGGAAAGGGTACCGTCACCCTAGCTCTGCCTCTTCAACAAGGGTGATACAGCTTCTACAGTTACTACTGCAGCTTGTTGTGCTCCAAACTGTTCACACTCTCTGCCTATGTTTATTATCTGCAGCAGCAGCTGCAACTTGTAGCACACTACATCTCTATGTAAAAGTTTCTGCTATAGACCTCCCCTCTGCAATGAAGTAGTCTCCTCACCCCAGTAATGTCCAGCACAACATATCAGAAAAGGCCCCTAATCTACATGAAGGCCTTATCTACTGCACTGTGGTTGCATGTGATTGGCTGATGATAGTGAAAATCAGTTCTGCTGGCTGCAGTTAGCATTTCAGAACCACCGATTGGTTAAGAGGCAATAACCTGCTGATGACAAGCATGATGAAGAAGCAAGCAAATGGCTATGGGGAACTGTCTGTATGAGACTTTCCTCACACAGAACATGCGTATGCAAAATATTAACTATCAGCACATATCAGTAGAGGAGTACTGGACTCCATCAGGTATGCAACCATTTTATTTACATCATGATGCAGATGTGTGAATATACTTATGGGCAATAGGGATCACAGCAATAAGCCTTTCTTAGAACTGTGATAATGACATGTCAATGATCTCCAGATTTGTTACACATACAGAGGATGTGCAATACCTCAAAGGTGGAATGTATATTGTCAGTGTGGCACACTGACTGGGCTTGTGGGACTCCCCCTTTATAGTGGTTGTAATCACATACTGCTATTTGTTTGGCACAGTTGTTTTGACATATTATCATAGGGGTTGGCAATTGGGGACACACTACAATAGACTCCAGTATCGGCCATATGATCATACAGCAGTATCTGTCATAGCACACACAGGAATACCTGACTATTGGTAGTATTCTAGTTGTATCCACATGCTTAGTATATTTTCACACTGTGGAATATGACATGTGTGATAAAGCAGTGGATATTGCCAGCTATTCTGTCCTTGCTGTATCTCTACATAGTGTACTTCCACGTATGTAATTCTGACATGTGTTTCCATGTTGTTGTCTTTCAGGAAACATGTATGCATGATGCCGTGCAGCTTTCATGGATGCACAGAATGAGTTGATACTAGAAGGGCTCCATCAGCACCATGAAGTCCTACAGTCCAGGGGGAGGCATAACAGGGAACAGCTTGAGGTACTGTGGTCTGACCTTGTCCAATGCCGCAGGTCATCAGAACAAAACATATGAGCAGGTTTGACACCACACAATGGAGATGATCAGTGCTGCATGCAGAAAAGTGGCAGATGTAGCCAGGGATTATGGTGCCACCAGTGGAGGTCCTACAGTGGAACAACCACTCTCAGTCATAGAGGAATTCCTAGCAAATCTTGGCAGACACAACAGCTCCCAGGGATCCAGCATACCCTATATCATGGATGTGGGTACCACAGTTTCCATGGCAGAGGAGTATGCAGGTAAGCTCAGGGTTATCAGCACTGCAATAATGTAGCATTCAGCATGTCAAGGTGTACATAGTTTTACGTTGGCGTCAGATCTGTCTGCTTTGGGGGGTTAACTGTAGTTTGACTGTCATGCTCAGATTTTGACCAGTATAAGAATTAACACAGTAACTACTGTAAATGTGAGATATATGGATGTATTAACATGTGGTGGTGAAACATGCAGTGATGCTGACATAACCTGTCCCTCAACTTTTCACAGGTCCATCAGGAATCACACAAGCACACAAGCCGGTGGTCCTGCTCCTGGTAAGCATGACGCTGTTTTGTTATTGATGTATGTTTAAAGCATTGTAATCCTTAGACTGTCATCCCAGGCCTGCTGCCTGCATTGTTGCACTGTTGGTATGATTGCCAAATGCATACATATTTTCTGACTGTACACGCTAGACTCATACCTATGCCTTGTAGGTATGACCACATTGATAGATGTGACAATATTATCAGGACACTACAGTGTGTCATATGTGTTAACTGTGCAGATTCTACACTTAATGTCAACAGTGTACCTCACTGTTGCTGATGATATTGCAGTGTAATGAGAGTTTATTTACAAGTAACTACAGCTGGTAGTGGGAAGAGAACTTTACTCAAGCCCTACCATATGAGGTTGGATTTTTAACAGGTCTGCCATAGTGACAACAGTGTATATAGCCTTATATATATATATATATATATATATATATATATATATATATATATATATATATATATATATATATATCAGAACATAGTACTGCATAGCAAAATATTGCAGGTGTTAATGCACTGTTTTTCCCTTTCTTATCACAGGTGACCAGCGAGGTAGGTGTCTGTCCTCTACACAACCTGATGTCAGTGTCTCCTTAGCCTCTGATGATGATGGGGGCCACAGTTAGGCACATGTAGGGAGTTTGAGGGCTAAATCTGTCCCAGAGGTTCACATCCTTCTTCTGCTCTCATTCTCAATGCACACATTCAGTATGCCCACATATGCCCAGTGCTCAGAGGCCACAGATATTGGACAGTCAGTATGAGGACATTGAACAGGAAAATGTGACAACTATGGCTCCGGTGAGTGTAGACACTGGCCATAGCCAGAGATCTGGTGAGGTTCCACACAGGCGGATTGATAGGGGAGCTTGTAGGAGGCCTGTTGCCCATTCACCACCTGTTGCAGGTTTCACATCATGGGTCATTTTCCATATGTTTCAAGCCATCATAGAGGCACAGGCACATTCTGAATGGAACTCCAGGTGTATGCTTAGGATTATGGATGCATCACAGTCTGACATCCATGACTGTTTCCACCACATTGGGTGACACCCTGGATATGTTCACTGATGCAGTGGACAGAAGATGGGCTGAGACAGTTCTGTTTTGGACCACACATTGTCTGTGCTGGACCATCTGGTTGGAGTTCAGCTTTGGACTCGTGGACGTAGGTTAGCAACCCCATCTGCTGAGAGTCCATGTGGCCATGCACAAACTCCATTAGTGGCATTACATCTAGTGCTAGAGGAAGGAGTGTGCTGTCCACACCAAGACATGGCAGGTAATGGGCTCATGGTCCTGGGTGGTCCTGTGGAAGACACAGCCCCAACAGACAGCAGTCATTTTCAGGTACTAGCACCACTTCTGACCTTGGGTATGGATGTGCCAGTGAAACTCCTGGCAGAGCCAGTTCCCATGTTCGGGGCCAGAGATGGTGAACTGTCAGCTCTACCATGTATGGTCCAAAGCTGTCCAACATACATACATGTAGAGCTGGCACTGAGCTTGACTGTGTACACATGCACGCACACACACACACACACACACACACACACACACACACACACACACACACACACACACACACACACACACACCACTGTCAACTGCAGATCACCTCCAGACACACATGGCACCTTTCCATGGTTCATCTTACCTGCTTCCCTTCCTGATTACACACATGCTGTCAACTGTTTGGGTCAGCCTAGGTCTCCTGCACCCCCACATAACACCCTGTACAAATGATGATACCTATGACACATCCCTGTCATCCTTGCTATCAATGCATGGAAATTAAGCTATATGCCTGATGCACAGGGTGACTATATTAGTTAACATGTGCTTGTGTAATACAGTGTTGTTTTGCCATGTCAGTAGTGGTTACTGACAGATACTGTATGCTGGCAATTCTCACAAGTACACGACATACTGTTGTTTACCTTATGTTGTATGGTGTTGTAATAGCTGTATACTTGCACAATGAAAGGTGTCACGGACCTGTTTCTGTTTCTATTTCAGGAGTCTGTTGGGAGAACCTATGGGTACACAGTGGCAACACAGCAACATAGGATGGAATATCAGCACAACAGATATATGTCTTCATCAAGGTACAGGACTATAACTGAATGGATACATAAGTTCATATGTGTATAACAAGCTAACAAGGACAATGGTATCATTCATCATACTCGTACATCCCTAATCTAAGAAAAGGTCTAATACTCTTGATAAGTGTCACCAAGGTTCTAGGAACTAAGACATCTACAAGCTGTGGTGCTGGAAATGACCCATCTACAAATATCCAATGTCCATTACAGACAATTATCCAACACCAGTTATGATTAGCGTGTTCTGCATCCCATCGCGTGACCTATACATAAGGTGTGTCACAGCAGATGTGTGCTTCACATGCATGGGGGGACATGTTTCATGTAGGGTGTACTGTCTGTGTTACATACCTGTCTCTCCAGCGTGTACTATGTATACCACAGTGATGTTGTAGGTATGAAGAACAGGTGAGAAACATGTTAGTCCTTTCATGGATACGCAGGGGGGTGCAACATGTGATCTGACACCTCCCTGTCTGGAGCAATACACATCCCCTCCCAAGCATTTAGGTGACAGACTACACCTGTACGGTCATAACACGGACTCCATAGGACATGTTATCTACACTGTTTATTGGTGTACCATGGAACCTGTGTGTCTGCCAACAGTTGTACGACATGCCTGTGCAGTGACACAGCAAGGGTGCCATTGCACACAATGATAGGTGTGATGACTGCCACATGCAGTATAGCAGTGACAATCTGGGATATCCATCCCATACTTGTCTGTATAGGTTGTACAACAGAGACTGTATCCCCACATCTGACCGATCATTGAAAGGGAAAGGCTGCATTACTCTGTGTCCATAACTCCATTTGTACTGGCACAACTGTGTGCGGTGTGCAGACACTACAATATTTTCCAGGGTTGAATGTCTTACCAAGGGATAGTATTGTGCAATCACTGGCATTTAGTCCTTGTCAGTGGCTCAGACTACAACTGAATGTGTGTCTTAATCCATCCTGGATAACTGATGGTTCTGTGTGGGATTTGGTGACAGCTCCTAATATGCAATCACCTGCTAATGTACTCAGTGAGTGGTCATTGACAGTGGCTGTGACTGTGGGGTGAGAATGGCTGGAAGGGGTACACCAATAATGAAGAATGGTGAACTCCATTGGTGAGTGGAATCATTGCAGTATAGGCCTCCTACTGCTATCTTCCCAGAGTATGACCGTGAGACACTTGCCCATACACCGGCTACCATGACACTCCGTACATAATGTACACAGTTTCCAGCAAGACCTGCTGGCCTACTATTGTCAAACACCTCCTTGTCAGGCTATAGTTGGTGGAGTGAGACATAATTCTGTCATCCATTTCATAGTGTAACAGACAATGGGCTCTGCTAGTTACAGTTGGTGGGCATGTTCTGACCTTGAGAAAAAGTAACAGTGTGTGATCCAGTGTCAGTCAGTGTGCAGCAGTGTTAGTGCTCATATTCATGCTAACTCCCCTCATGGCATTGCAGGTGACATGGCTCAGAGATCTGGGGATACTGCTGGAAACTACATGCTAGTTGTCCTCTGTGGACATACGTATTGCAGTCACCTCCAGCATGTTAGAAGAAGGGAGTCATGCAAGCTGTCTGTACAGAGCACACACAAACATGTTAGGGAAGTGTAATATGTATACACTGTGTTTCTTAGTTGTGCTGTGGCTCACTTGCCCAAAGGTTAGTCCAGGTCTGTACCTATGATGCCCTGGAGCAGTGCCATGACATCCCCACACAGGGAACCACCATACTTCACCATGTGTTTACCACTATGGTTGTCCACCACAGCCCCCCAATGTGAGGTCCACCCTGGTGGGATCTGCCCACATATCAGTCTCCTTAGAACTAACAGCATGACCCCCCCCCCCGCAAACAATATAGACATATATGTCAACAAAGTAATGTATTACCTGCTGTGGGATGGTTGACATAGCTTGAATGCACCTCCCCCTTCAGGTGGAACAGGCAAGTATGCAGAGCTCTACACCCATGCATTTTGTCAGGAGCATTACAACTGCATGAACTTGGCTGAACATGACAGCAGGGACACAGGCTCATCATGGCACAGCAAACCTGACTGGTGGACACCTGCCATTAGCAGGCTGTACAACAGGTAGACAGTGCTGTGTGACAGCTGGGGTGAGTGTGCCCCCCCAACATGAAGGCACAACCTCCTCAGCTAAAAGATGCACATAGTGTTGTGATGTTGTGTAGACACAGTAAGTGACAAAATTAGCCACCCAATACAATGCAGAACCACAACATACAGTGTAGTTAGATGTGTGACCTCAAAGGACAGGCCCAGATTGTTGGTGAAGTCATATATAATGCTGACACATATTGTGGGTCTGCACTCATAGCTAACCTGTAGTCCCACACTGTCTGTGTCAATTACACTCCTCTGTCCCCACCACATGCAACACGTGATATTCCTACAACCTGTCTCATAACTTCCATATTTACAGAGCAGTTCATAACTGGCCTCTCAGTGGAGGATACACAGCATATATTGCACATGTCAACATTCCAGGCTGCATCCCACATGTGATCTGACAAGTATTATCAACTCCACTGGGAAAACCTTGCAATCATAGTGAAACCACTGCCTGCACCCCAGCTGTGTGGACAATGGCAACTGTTATACCCCTGCACAGAGGCGGTGCATCTATGGACCAACATAACTATAGACCTCTTTATCTAAGTATCCATATCTGTATGCCTGTAGGGGCAATCATCATGGAGCTGATCAACACAGATGTATGTGATCTACACACAGTTGACTGTACATAGTTTGTATGTGTGACAAGTGGGGAGCATGACTGTTATACATGGTGGACATGTCTGAGGCAGCCATTCAGGACCTGGGTGAGGGGACGCAAGGTATACAACCCCCCTAGACTGAGCCAAACCCTTCTGCCTATATCCCCTGCTCAGGCAGCATTTACAAAGCATCCACTTGGGCATCCATGATACTGTCATTTCAGGGGTCACTAAGTGACCCATTGATGGCACACATACTCAACATAGGGACATCCAGCAGCAGTAGTGTTCAACAGGGAGCATTACTGGGTCCTCCATTGCTTGGAAGCCATTTAAGCACAATACATGCGACTACTGGCTGATTGTGGCTAACAATCTTAGCTGATGCCTGAAAATTATGAGCACACATAGGGTCTCTGTGTTATGTCACTACCCTGCAAGGGGTATTGCTGAGCACAGACCTGTTGACATACTAATGACCATGAACTCCATGCATATCTATATGTGGTATCATTTCCATCAGTAATACCTATGTAAATGGTAAGTAGCACATCAGTCGCAACATGTGCCATACATACACAGAAGTGAAAGACCTGAGTACACAGACATGACCACACAGGTGTACACCTCATGTGTCTCAGATCACCATGTCTCTACAGTGGTATGGTAGGAATCATATGGCATAGCTGAGGGACAGTCACATGTAAGTGGCATACTCATAACCTCCAAGTACTCTTCCTCAGCATGCCAATTCCTGAGTGCAATGGCCATTTGATAATGTATCTTTCTGAGCAGTACTGGCATTTTCACACAACAATATTGTCCCTCATAAGGACACCTCACATCTTCAGTATGTGTTATGTGTTCCATGAGGATTGTCTGTAATGAGTGTCATCTTAGCCTGTGACATATAGACTACTCAGATGTGACCTGTGCCTTGCATACTGGACAATGTGTGACCCTGCTTGATTGCATATGCCACCTATCCATAGGAGGCATAGTAGATGGATAAAGCACTGTAAGGACATTAACCATGTATGTGAGATGAGTAATACATGCTGGTGGGGTAGATTTTTCTAGCAGATGTAACACACCCTTGGAACAGAACCCTGCCTGATGGCAAACAGTGCACCTCAGTACACCTCAGCACATGCCATCTGCATGATTGGCTGGGTGACCATCATCCGAACACAGGGCATCTGCCTGTGTCCTTCTTGGATTGGGGCGATATGTGCTGATCCTGTAACTATGGGTATAAAGTTGTGTAGAATTGTGAGGATTGTATGGCCATTATTATAGTGAAGTTCAAATGTCCTATTGTTCCATAAGATGATGTAAAATGCTCTAGCAGCCTCACACACAAACATAGCTACAGTGGGGCTAGCACCACCTCCAATTACTGCATACAGGACATGCCAAGGCACACACATAGTGCAAGTTGGCTGCATGTAGTTTAGAACACTTACCTATGTAACTGTACACATTGTAGATCGTAGTACCTGAGGCACACAGCACACCTCATGTCTGCTAGTACTATCAGTTTATAACATATAATGCATGGTGAAATCAGCAGGCCTTGTTGTAGTCAGTCATTTGGGGTGACACATCACCTGCTAAAATTAGAATATGCAAAACCTGACCTATTTCTATATTACTGAGGTGATCATATTTAGGCTGTTTGGACATACACACCAAGTAGCCTGGAGTGCAGTTCAAACCCCCTACCTATTTAGTCATGCACACTATAGAGCACAGTACTTATCACACATGCCATGGCTTAAATCTAATACTAGACTGGCAGCTGGTAGTCTTTAGGTGGATGTCATCATCAAGCCTTGTAGAAGAGGACAGTTTGGATGCCAGCAGCAAGTTATAGTGCCAAAAAGTGCATAAGTAGCCACAAGGGCATGTCAGTTGCTCTGCAGGGGAATACACACACACACACACACACACACACACACACACACACACACACACACACACACACACACACACACACACACATGCACTAAGTAGCCTGGAGTGAAATTAGAACCGTTACCTTTCTAGTCTTACATTTTATAGAGCCACAGCTTAAGTCTGTTGTATATATGATTACAGGCACTGTACTTGTGGATTATACACACAAGGATTGCATTGAACTACATCTGTGGCCTACAGTGTGATATTGCTTCATACTGTTATCTGCATCTAGTATCCTAGCAGTGAGATAACTGTTATCCTAGTTATGTGTGTACAGTTACCAGTATGGCCATATGTGGCTGTTTGCACTTAGACAGGCAAGCCTGTGGGCAGGAACAATGTGCCCTGTCCATGCTTGCATTGGCAACATTATACATTACGCCGCCTACATACCTGTTTCTGTTTATGCGGTGACATCCAGCAGGCACAGGTGTCTGTAGGTAAGTTGATTATGTACTGTTGTGGTCTTATGCTGGATCATTTGAGCAACAGTATGGATGTGTGATAGTGCATATTTACTTACCATTATTAGGGTATGTAGGACAATACAGACATCCAGACATATTTCTGTGTATGGGATGTATATATAAATGTAGCTGCTTGTGTGTATGATATATATATATATATATATATATATATATATATATATATATATATATATATATATATTTTTTTTTTATTTATTTATTTATTTATTTATTTTACATTTGTTGACCGGGAAAGTCCGACTGGACACATGTCCATTTTCAGCGGAGGCCCGGGGAGAAAAGCTCCAATAGTACATAGTAGATTACAAAAAGTTCCAATAGTACATAGTAGGTTACAACAATGTTTGACAGCTAACATACGATTGTAGTTATGCACTAAATACCCAGGGAAGAAAAAAAAGTTACATTAGTATGTACAATAACAATTATAAAGAGAAAAGCAAAGCATCATATAGTTAGTATACACAGGTAAGAAAAAGTTACATTAGGATGTACAGTGAACAATTATTATAAGAAACAAACCTACAAGTAGTTAGTTTCAGGGGAGAGTAGATGGCTTGAGGCCTAGGAGGATAGTAATTTCACTGAGGAGGTTGAGGGGGAGCTATGGGTTAGTCTGGATTAGAACATTGGCAAAGCCAGTTGGATTTGAAGTGGTGGGAGAGGCCATTTCTGAAAGTATTTAGGGAGGTTGATTCGGTGAGACTAGGTGGAAGAGAGTTCCATATTTTACCCACTGTGTTTGAAAACAGAGAGTCACCTCCTGAGTTACAGGATTTGATTGTCTGTGCGAGTAATATGTGAGATGATCTTAGTCTATTTAGGTTGGTATAAGGGGTAATTATTCCAGACAGGCCGGGAGTGTTTTCAGGTTGAGAGAGTATTTTGTAAGCAATAATAAGTTGCTTCTGTAGAAGTAGATTTGGTAGTTCTATCCAACCTATATATATATATATATCTGTGTGTGTGTGTGTGTGTGTGTGTGTGTGTGTGTGTGTGTGTGTGTGTGTGTGTGTGTGTGTGTGTGTGTGTGTGTGTGTGTGTGTGTGTGTGTGTGTGCTATGTAGATATATGGGGTGAGTCTATGTATCAGTTTAATATATATATCTATATATATATACCAGTAGATATCTTTCTGACACTACACAGAGACAAAAATATTATGTATGTGAGCAAGAGATAGTGGCAGACAGATATGTATGTGTATACATATACGTCTGTAGGTATAGACATATCTATACATAACAGGTCATTTTGATGAAGGAGCAACACAACTACAGTCTTTTTAACTAAGTGTATGGGCATGCCCAGTGAGACTGTCAGTACTTCTAGAGTGACTCCAGGCCAGACCTACCTGTACTCCAATCCAAAATGTTGTGTGTTACAGACACTGACATCTGTCTCTGTTTCTGCATTACTGCCTTTAACTCAAATTGTCCATGGCATTCCTCAACTCTCTGATGTTATTAATATGTGACTGAGGTTCAAAATGTTACACCACACACAGACTGATGATCTGTGAAAACGCCAACATAATAATACCTCACATGCAAAAGATGTGAATAATTCCAGGTTAGAATCATCAACACCATCACCCATGCTAGCTTCCCTAGCCCACTGAACCACACAGGCTACCAGACAGAGAGGAGTCATTCATCACACAATCACCAGCATAAATATGTACATGGTTATCTTGTGTTAAGTGAGACATACAACGTGTGATCGATTTCTATGTTACAACCCTGAAAGTGCCTGGTCCTCTGGTATACCATTGCTGATTTTCTGTTAAAGCAGTTATATGGGAACACTCCTGTGTTTGGGGTGGGGGAAGAACAGCACATGATATGCTGAGACAGACAGTTTAACATCTCCCTTGACTGATGTAGTGAGTATTCCAACCATGAGGCCTAGTGAATATTAAGGAACACATACTATTGAACTGGGTATCTGTAGTCTCGTGTGGATGTTACATCTGTCCAAATAGCCCACTGTATTTCCTTGCATAATAGTAGCAGATCCATACATACGATACCATATTATAGTAATCCTTGCAATTAATGTGTAGCTTAGAGACTTGTCATACGAATGCAGCAGTTAACAGAACTGTAGTTCAGGGCTGACTCTCAAGTGGTACATAGCCAATACATGTATAGGTACAGGTTGTGTGGGTTGCCTGGCATCAACTATTTTAATATATGTTTGTGAGTAGGAGTAAGGTGTCAGTCCCTAGGGCCATAGGTTGTCAGTGAATGTGCTATGCATTGTTTCTTAGCTAATGCCAGCTTGTACTGGACATGCCTAAGTCTGCCTACAGGGATATCATCAGGGTGTTCCTCCTCCTTGTCCTCCTGTGACTGTGGCTGTGGTGACCTAGGCAATGGTGGGGGCGGTGTATCCCTTCCCTTTGCTGATCCTGCTGCAGCTGCTTCCCCAGGTTCATATGGTGCAGCATGGCACATACTGTGAACATATGTGCATATGTGGCTGGAAAGTAGTGCAGGGCTCCACCAGATATATCGAGGCACCAAAACCATGACTTCAGAAGCCCAAACACATGCTTTATGATGTTCCAAGCTTGTGTGTGTGCCTCATTATGGCATTCCTCTGTGGGTGTGTGTGCATTTCTGATGGGTGTCATCATCCACGGTTCCAGTGAGTAGCCAGCATCTCCCAGTAAATGCTGTGTGGGATTTCCCCCCTAGCAAACATCTGGTACAGCTGTGATGTGTGCCAGATATGGGAGTCATGATAACTGCCAGGGCTGCCAACACACACATTCATGATAATCTTCTGGGCATTGCACATGACCTGGCAGCTGATGGAGTGGTACCCCTTGTGGTTGATGTAGATTTTACACTCCTCAGTGGGGTGGTGCCTTGATGTGTACATGAGTGTAGTATATGGCACCCAGTACCTCAGGGTAGTGTGCTACATGGTAGAAGTGTTGCATATTGCTGGCCCTCACCTCAGGGGTAAGAGGAAATTAAATGTGTTCACTGGCATGTGGTAGCATGACATCCAGGAACTGGTGGAGTACCCTGGATGCTGATGCCTGTGAGACCCCCATCATATTCCCAGTTGGTTTTGGAAAGTACCTGTAGCTAGTATCCTAAGGGCTATGCATACCTTTGTTTCCACTAGGATGGGTTCCCCTCTGTTGACTCTGGATCTGAGTTGAGGGCTACAGAGCTCAGTGAGTTCTTGTAGTATGTCCCTGTCCAACCTGTAGTGCTTACAATCTCAAGTTCTTGTAGCTCCTGGAAGATTACTCTGGACCTGAACACTCTTCTCCTTCTCTGTCTAGGCCTATTGTCAACAGCACCAGCAGCACTGACTTCAGCATCTACCACATACAGATGTAGCAGACCAGCAGAAGCCCCTAACATTGTCTCAGGTTAAAATTCCTAAGTGTGTACACCAATGGTCCAGAATATTGGGTAAAATCAGATTGTAGGGTGTATGCATACTTCATAGAGCTCAGCTCTAGGTGCAGAATGTGTGACTGGCTAACTATGATGCATTCCACCTGCCTTGTATATAATTATCATAATTTAATGGCCCTAGTTTAAGTTAAACAAGGATTAAGACTGATTAATATGTCACTGGCCTTTTAGTTAGACTCAGCACTGTAGCGAGCCACACAAACAGGTGCAACGTAAGTAAACAAAGCTTAGAAGTTAGTGCACCCCCCAAATGGACATGGTTAGCACTGTGGTACACAGCGCAAACAGGCACAGCAAAGCTGAAATGAGCTTAGAAATCATTAGACATACAGTCTCCTGATGTCAGCTACCTCCTTTGTACACACCAACATGGTTGCCTGCCTACACAAAGGGGATATGCAGACACAATTACTCCTCTATTCTGTTCAGTAACTCCACCTCATTTGCATAGGGATTCATGCTCACAGCCTGGAAACTACATGCTTCATAGCCCTACCACATTAGCAACATCACCAATGCACCATTGTAGATACTCCATGCAAGGTCCTGTGATACATTACTGTCACATAATATTTTTTTTTTTCTAATTTTTTTCTAATGGAGGTTTGTGCACTGCAGCACACCATGCAAACATGCCCAGATTATTAAAAAAATAACTTAATTTAACTCCTTTCTTTTAATTTTTCAGACATATAGGATGATAGTTTCACTCATATCTGTATGTGGCATGCTATTTCTGTCCTTATATCTACATTTTTGCAAACCCTTTTGTTTGTCTATACTCCTGTACATGGAATTTTTTCCATGTACACTACAGACACTGACACAGGGTATAAAGAACTGCCTCTCTGCTTGCTGGATGGCTCTACCTGACTCATTTGCATGAGATTCACCTGCTTATGAGGTGATTTATATACCACGGAACTTCCCATGTTGGCATGTGCATGTGTGCAACTCAGCAGTGCTTACTGAAACTAAAACCTGCTTACTTTCGTGTAAGCAGCATGGCGCAATGCCTGCATGGTAAAAAAAAATGTGTAGGCTATATTAAATTCCCCCCTTTGTATATTGATTAGAAAATTACTATAAAAGTATCAAACAGCCTAAATATTGCGAATACAATAAAAACACTTGTGAAAAATCAAGTAAATATATAAAGAAATAAATTCATACTGTTAAATATATATATATATATATATATATATATATATATATATATATATATATATATATATTTATATATATATGGGTTCCCTTCAGAAGCTTGAAATACTGAAATGTCAAATTTCAGTATTTCAAGCCCAAGAGGCCAAAGCCACCTAATAGCGAAAGTTTAGAAGTGCAAAATTCAAAACCTCGAATACCAGAGGTTTTGAATTTCACACTTTTAAAGTTCTGCTATGGTCATGTATTCAGGTAAGTGTGTGTGTGTGTTAAGGGGTTTGGGTAGGGGCTGTGGTGTGTGTCAGTGTGTTTTGTTGCTGTGATGTGTGTGTGTGAAGAGAAAGTAGCTTGTGTGGTGGTGTTTTGTGTGTGTTTGTATGTAGTGCAACCTTGGAGTGAGAATATTTAAGTAGGGGGGCTTGCCCCCCTGCTTTCATGTAGTAGAGTAATTGCGTGTTTGTGTGGTGGATGGTGTGTGTGTGTGTGTGTGTGTGTGTGTGTGTGTGTGTGTGTGTGTGTGTGTGTGTGTGTGTGTGTAGTAAAACTGCGAAATTCAAAACTTCCGGTATTCGAGGTTTTAAATTTCATGGTTTTTACTTTTCGTTATTTTGTGGATTCTACTTCTTGGGCTCGAGATACTGAAATTCAAGATTTCAGTATTCCGAACTTCTGAAGTGAATCTCTCTCTCTCTCTCTCTCTCTCTATATATATATATATATATATATATATATATATTTTTTTTTTTTTTTTTTTTTGAACTACAAATATATATAAACAACATGCTTATTTACTCTCCCCTTAAGGATAGCCACCTGTATATGCATTAGATGTTTGTGAGGATTAAAATCAAGGATTACAATAAAGTTTTCAGCTTGTTGTTTCTAGAGTCTATGCAGTACTCCTATACAAGCTATTGTGACCATCGGTGCACAACACTGAAGTTTCTGAGAAATGTTCAAGAAATAGCAACCACACTGTTCCTATTCCACCACAAAAAATAGTGACCACTGAGATTTGGGTGGAATATTAAGAAAAAATGCCATCACTAGCCCCCTATACAAGTACAGTGACCTTCTGTGTACACCTCCACACAGGGCTAGCTTTAGACTATGCAGGGTTCAGGGCAGAGGTAATTACTATGACCATGTCCAAATCCACTTATATAGCTTTGGTATGTATGTGTGTGCATGTGTAGGAGGGCAGAAGCCACCAGAAGTTCAGATGGGCTGGGTATTCTGTGATGCAGTTATTTGTATTTTTTTTTTTTGAGAGATGACTGTCAAACGAACCAAGTAACAACAAGGAGAGTTACTTTCTACTTTCATCCAGACAACTTCCACTAAGCAGTTATAACCACTTCTTCGTACACTACAGATGTCTGATTGTGAGAAAAGGGGTGACGTTTAATGTATGTCCCCTTTGTTCCAAATGGGCACCACAAAGTAAAATATTGCACTTTTGTTTTACATAATTATATTAGTCATACAAAGCCAGAATAAAAAGCAAACAGCAGCAGGAAGCTAGTAATTTTCTTCCACAGGAAAAAAACAAAAACACAAAGCAATTATACCCAGGAGCAGCCTTAGGTCAACTGGTGCCATAGGCAAAAGGGCTCCATGGTGCCTCCCACCACGCAACATGGTGCCCTATTCTGGTCTTCCTACACCAAACAAATACTGGGAAAGTGCCCCTGCTGAAGAAGCGCCCTAGGCAGTCGCCTAGTTGGCCTATGCCTAAGGCCAGCTATGATTATACCTACACTGTCTGTGCATATCAGGTGTCCAGTTAAGTAGTTCATCTTGCTTCTCACAAAAGCACAATAGTCCTTCAAAGCCAGATAGTGAATGTTTAAACTGAGCAAAGAGAATGTCACTTACATTCATCCAGACAAACCCCACCCAGTAGTTACAGTCACAATGTCCCATGTCTGTGTAATATTATTTCACCTCCACAGTCCATACAAACAACTAATCACACGTTACAGTATTTCAATCCAAGTTGTTCGAGACAAGTCACAAAGCCAGGAAAATATTGTCCAAATTATCTAGTTGATCATTGTAAAAACAATAATAACACTTACCTCATCACACCAGTCTCCTCATCTCAACTGCCCACACAAATTACAAAGCTAGAAATATTCCCCAAAACATCTGGTTGGCCACTGCCAATATTATTGTAAAAACAGTAATAACACTTCTCACCACACCATTCCTCTAATTTCAGCTGCCCACACAAATTAAAAAGCTCAAAAAATTGCCCAAAATATCTGGTTGATTATTGCCAGCATGGTTGTAATAAACATAAAATAACACTTCTCACTACAGCATTCCCCTCATCCCAACTATCCAGACAAATTAAAAAGCCAGAAATATTGGCCAAACTATCTAGTAGATCACCACCAGCATTGTAAAAACAGTAATAACACCTTTACTACTGAAAGCAGACACATTCCACATTTTGTAGTTCAATGACATGCAGAGATAGAATCAATCAACCGATTAATCATCCATTTCTTCAGTCACTGACTCGCACAGAAACACAAGTTAACATTGCTTCCTCATGGCCCTTCATTTTTTTCACTGCATTGTTTCCTGTCTAAAGTCTGCACATGCTCACTGAACTTTTTTTGATTTTCAGTGGATGCTGCAGTTTCATCTCACATTTCAAGGACACGCCCTAGAACATGTGATCTTCTAAATCATTCATTTGTATAGGTAGGCATCCTTTCAGAATTTTGAAACTCTTCAGTGTGAGCCCTAAAACTCCATAAAAGTAAATACAATACTCTGTAAATAAAGTGTGAAACTAACTGTTACACGTAACCAGCATTTTTTACTTACATATGTATGCTAACTTTAAAATTGATATACCTCTGAGAAGAGGAAATACTCTGAGATGAAGCTGTTATTGCACAGTTAGTATATATTATAGCAATAACCCACGCCTGGGTGTGGGTAATGCTGGATTTACCCACGGTTGGCGTGATTTGGTCCCGAGGGCGAAGCCCGAGGGACCAAACAAAGCCAACTGTGGGTAAATACAGCATTACCCACACCCAGAAGTGGGTTATTGCTATTATACCATGACATTATTTAAGAAAAGAAACTATTACTTTTCTTAAATAATGGCATAGTATAATGCCTGTTTACTGCCCTTCCGCAGTTGTCTGTCATCCGCGACAGTTCTGATGTACTGCGCACCTGCGCAGTACATCAGAGCTGTGGGCAAAAGCAACGGAGAAAGCAAGATCTCTGTTGCTTTTTTTTTACTGTTTTCGCTATGTTAAATGGGCTTAACATAGCGAGACAGTTTTAAAATAAGCAACAGAGATGTCCGTTGCTTATTTTAAAACTGTCTTGCTATGTTAAACCCATTTAACATAGCAAAACAGTAAAAAAAGCAACGGAGATCTTGCTTTCTCCATTGCTTTTTTTTTAAAACCTGTCTTGCTATGTTAAATGGGTTTAGCATAGCGAGACAGCTTTAAAATAAGCAACGGAGATCTCCGTTGCTTATTTTAAAGCTGTCTCGCTATGTTAAACCCATTTAACATAGCGAGACAGTGTTTTAAAAGTAGAGTTATACTAATGGAAAAAAGTCCGGGTGACCGGACCTTTTTCCATTAGTATAACTCGATTTACAATGTGCACGCTGGCCAATCAGCGTGCATGTTTTGGGGGGGTCATGGTATAATATTCTATAATCACTTCCAATACATTAAATCAAAGAGGTTTTAAATTATTGCTTAACATTAAAAATATTAATTATTTTGTTGTTGTTGCTTATTTATTTATTTTACTTATTTACATTTATAGACCAGATGAGTGGCCTGACCCAACACAGAAGCACAAAAAAGGGTCAGTTATGCATTTAATCTCATAATATGTAAACAAACATGAGCAGCTACAAAAAGGTGATTTGTATAACAACAGTAATGAAAAGCTTTCATGTACAACACATTTCTTATGTGCACCATCAGTGGATAATGAAATATGAATAAAACTAAACAAGTTCAAAGTCTGGGATGGCAGACTTGTGCTACATAAATGACAGTCAATCTTTTAATTTATTTATCTTGAATAAGAACATAAATGTTCATCTAAGCATGCATACAGCCTAAGCAGGCATAGGATAGTTCATTGAAGTAATTATAGAAGGGGTTCCAATAAAAAGAACAGATAAAGTTATTTGTAAACTTCTTTAAATAAATTGCACAGTGGGATGAGACTAGCCCTTGAATTATTAATAAGGCATTTTTGTTTGCTCACAGCTTTATACTTTAATTAAAAGTATTAATCTAAATCATGATGCACTACTCTTATCTTTGTGCATACAGAATAAAGCTACCATCTTTCAGTCTTTACTCAGTGCACTCCCTATTTGAGCAGTTTTATCTGTATAAAAAAAAATGCATACAAAATAATAGGCAAATGCTCTAAGGTCTCAAGACAGGAACATTTCCTAAGTTTCATCTAATAGCAGCATGAAACCGTTATGTTATATGTAAAATATGTTAGCATTATGTAAATGATTGTTATTAACTCTTTTTTTGACTGGTTTTTCATTTGGCATGTGAATCATCTGACTTTTTTTGTCGATTCTCATGCCACTAAATGTTAAATTAGTCTGAGAATGTTGACAGTAGGATTTAAGGAGTTTTTTCATTTCTTTAATGATTAAGTGCTTTCATAATACACTTTATCAGAATCACAAAAACACAGTTGTTACCAATTTAAATACCCTGCCCCAAATACTCACATGACCATGACCGACCAGATAAAAAACTTGCTTAATTACTACTAAAACCATTAAAGCTATTTAGAAAATGAACCCACCACTTAAAATATATGCATGACATAAATATAAACTTAGCACACAATAATATAAAGCACCTGCTAACTCTTTAAACAATTTTAAACTGTATAAGTCTTTATTTCAACACACTAATTGAAATACTATCATTTAATCCTGGGGCGACCGTGGCATTGAGCCTAAGCTGTCAACGAAGTTCCTTTTCTTCAATGAGGTCAGCCCACGGTAAACCCTAGGATTTTTTACAATGTGTTCCACTACAAAGAACAAATAATGATGGTCAAAATAACCCCCCAGATGCTTCGCTAAAGCATTGCTAGTATTCATTTTCTTAATGTCAGAGACATGCTCATAAATTCTATCTTTGTATATCCTCTGAGTTTTCCCCACATAAAAACTGCTGCATTTCTGACAGATAGCCACATATACCACACCTTGGGAATTACAGGTACAATGGAATCCGGGTCTGATCACCATACGATTAACTACAAATTGCTCCCCCATCAACAAATGTTTACACATACTACAAAAACACATTTATAGGTCCCAGATTTGTTCCTACTATACTGGCGTCTGTCATAAACAGAACCTTGTCCCAAGTAATTTTTTATAGTTCACCCCCTTCTATAAACAATTACCGGATTAGGTCCAGTTTTATTGGTCACATCATATGTTGTTTGATCTGTGGAGCTTTTCTCCCTGGGCCTCCACTGAAAATGGACATGTATCCAGTTGGACTCTCCTGGTCAACAAATGTAAAATAAAATAAATAAATAAATCGTCCGGTTCTTAGTTAAAATTTCTCTTGTCTGCGATACTTCTGGACAATTGTTTGCAATAAAGGCCAAGTTATGCTCAACTGAACAGGACATTTTTCTACCTGTCATCTCAACCACAGATGCATAAGTGGACTGTAAAAGGGGTATGATATCACCCTTTACTCTTCTAGCAATCACTTCACATCTAATGGAGGAGGTTAACCTTTTATGGTAACCCCTTGCGAGCAAAATGTCCTCCAATACATTGCACTCCTTAAGAAAATTGTCATAATCAGAAACCATTCTAGCCAAACAGATATATTGGCTCCTGATCAACCCTCCTTTTTGATGCATAGGGTGGCTGCTCTCGAAGCACAACTGACTATTGCAATATCTGGTTTTCTATATGTGGAACTGACCGAGTTGTGTCCAGAGTAGTCCTTAAAAAGCCAAACATCAAGGTAATTAATGTAATTCCAATTGTATGAATAAGTAAACCTGAGGAAAGAAGTAGTGCTGTTCAAATCAATAAAAGCACTGATTTTACTTTCAGGTTGGTCCTACACAATAAACATGTCGCCAAAAAATGAAGGTGCATTTTCCAGGGCTGAACTGGGAATTTATTAAATACATATTGCTTTTCCCACTGAAGAAGACCAATATTAGCAAAAATGGGAGCACATGCAGCCCCCATTGCAACCCCCTTAATCTGTTGGAAATATTGACCCTCCAGGTAGACAAAATTACTTTTCAGCACCATCTCCATACAAAACACTAAAACATTAATGGCGTTATTACTCAGATCAGTGAACTCGCATAAAAAGTCATGAAACCATTCAAGGCCCACTTCGTGAGGGATCACGTGGAATAACTTAACAACATCTACTGTAAGAAAAATAAAATCTCTAGAAAAACATAGATTTTTAATTTAAAAACAATCTCATGAGTCCCTGCACAGGTGGTCAAATGCATTTAAGCAATTTTTTAACATTACATCAACATATTTGCCAAGGGGGTACATTTTTGATCTTGTAGCATTAACTATGGGTCTCATTGTTACATCAGTGATGCTTTTATGTATTTTTGGAATCCCAAATATACTTGGCACCACCGGATGTTGCACAATATTTATTGCCAGGGGAGCAATTTATAGTTAATCGTCAGGTGATCATACCCAGATTCCATTCTACCTGTAATTCCCAAGGTGTGGTATATGTGGCTGTCTGTTAGAAATGCAGCAGTTTTAATGTGGGGAAAACCCAGAAGAAATTCAAAGATAGAATTTGTGAGCATGTCTCTGACATTAAGAAAATGAATACTGGGAATGCTTTAGCAAAGCATCTGAGGGGTTATCCTGACCATCATTTTTTGTTCTTTGTAGTGGAACATATTGTAAAAAATCCTAGCGGGGACCATGGACTGATATCATTGAAGAAAAGGAACTTTGTTGACAGCTAAGGCTCAATGCCATGGTCCTCCCAGGATTAAATTATAGTATTTCAATTAGTAGTGTGTTGAAATTAAAGTCTTATATATAGTTTAAAATAGTTTTAATAGTTGGCAGATGCTTTATATTATTTTATGCTGTTTATATTTATGTCGTATATATTTTAAGTGGTGGGTACATTTTATAAATAGCTTTAATGGTTTTAGTAGTAATTAAGCAAGTTTTTTAACTAGTCAGTCAAGGTCATGTGAGTATTTGGGGCAGGGTATTTAAATTGGTAGCAACTGTGTTTTTGTGATTCTGATGAAGTGTATTATGAAAGCATTTAAGCATTAAAGTTTTGTACATTGGGACCTACGGACTGTAGCTTGCCATTTCCTTGGGCTTCTTTCAGAATTTTTTGTGGCTGTTTACTGTTTGTTGGTTTGTATTTTTCTCTTTTCTCCAATTTGTGGAACCTCAGTTGGTATATTTAAACATTAAGAGTTCAGCCTCCCACATAAGCAGAGAAAAAAAGTTTTTATTTTATAGTGCAGGTTCGGAATAATTTGTGCTCAGGGAAATGGATTCAATATTTTACCGTTATTTTTTGCCTGTTGCTGATATAATCAAGTGATCAAATTCTACAACAGTGAGGTTCTATTTTGGCAAAAAAAAAAAAAAAAAAACTGCAGTCTAGTCATTTGCACTGTCTGGGGGTCATGGCTTTACCCTGTAAAATCTTACATTTCCATAAAAAGTCTCACTTTAAGCATTTGAAACAGTGATAGCCCTGAAAAAGAATATTCTTTCTGTATGAGCTGCTGTGAAAAAGCAGCACCTTTTTCACTGAGCAGTTAAAAAGATGAATCAGACAGCAGCATATTTCAAATCAATTTAAGCTTGAGGCATAGTGATGTACAGAAGGTGTCAACATTAACAAAAGAAATGCAGCTCCCAAAAATGCTTGTGGTTGCAGAATGTAAATGAAAACACACACAGACACACACACCACAATCACAATACAATATCACCATGTGCTTGATTCTGATGTAGTCGGGTGCTGTGATTTTAAAAGGAAGAAATAAAAATGGGTAGAGAATGACAAAAAGTACTATTGTACCAAGAAATGGAATGCTGTGTTTGCTAGCAACTGTATTATGTCAATCGTCTGATGGCTGGTGACATGGTAATGCCTCTACCTTAACATCCAGCAAGATGCTACATTTGAATGAGCTGTCTGACAAGGAAGGGAGTGACAGATGGTGCTTGAATAAGAATCTGGTGCAGGCTTTATGCAATAACTATGAACCATAAGTGACAGCTCACAGCCTCTAAAGGAATGCATTTCATGTGGAAACTGAATTTTGCCTGTTGTTGAGCATGGAGGCGTCTGGGAAAATCCAATGATATGGATGACACTGTGTTAGTGACTCAAGTGGCAGCCTCACAAAATCTAAGTACATTCACAACTATTTTGTTCAATGAAACTGGAAACTATACCCTGAGCATATATAAACAATCCTACCTAGGTTTGTGATTTAATGTGGAGTTGACTAGTAAGAGAAGTTTTATTTGAAATTTATATTGTATTTGTTATCACTGTTTTTAACTGTTTGTAGGTAGGAAGGGATAGCTTGTTAACAAGACTTACTTTGATTCATATTTTGTTGTTTTACCTTTGATTCATATTTTGTTGTTTTACCTTTAATTTTACTGTTGGTTGTCAGAAAGGGAGAGGTTTTAGACAGGCAAGTTCTAGCCACCACAAGGGGCCTAGACAGCTATAAATTCACACATACTGCAGACAGAAAAATCCTGAGCATATCTAAATACTCCTACCTTGGTTTGAATCTTTACAGTTAAAAGTAAGTGTGACTTTGAGCGATAATTAGCAGACGCTACTGTGCACAACGTAAAGGAATTACAACTTTTATATGGCTTGCAGAACTTGTATGGTCAGAACAACTTTACTGCACTTAATTTATTATTTAGTTGTATATTGCTGGTGTGATGTTTTTGTCATAGAAGTTGATTTAAGTTCTGTTTGAAGTCTGTGGTTACTGTTTTTAATTATTCTTTTCTTTTACAATATTTTATTTATTTGAAGCTGAATATGGATTCCTTAAATGAATATGCAATTAAAGATTTGCTAATGCACAAATATCTTGTACAGTATAATAAATGTTACACATATTTAAAGGTAACAGCCGATAACACTGGTGATCTGTGTTCCTCGTGTCGAAAGTTGGTTGATTTGCTTACCATTGTTAGAAGTAAATCTGGACTTGATGATGATTGCACTTGTGCAATTGGCATGGCTTGGAGAACTGTTTCATATATTCATGACTGGAGTGATGAAATAAATACTGGTTATGCATAGAACAAATAGAACACATTTAGGAAGTCATGCATCTATTGTCTGCAAAGAACATTCAACCCCTATGAAACAAGACAATGCCCCTCACAACTTTGGAATTCTGGATGTAAGTATTCAGGAATCTGTGGATCCAGTTTGTTTAGAGGGAAACAAAAAAAAAAAAAAAGACAAGAAGAAGTTCACAACAAATGGCAAGGAAGAAAAAGTATTGTGGATATTTATGTATTTATGTATGTGTTTAGAACTGTTTTAAAGGACTGTTTTAAAGGAATTAAAAAAAAAAACGTTTTATAGGGTTGAACATCCATTAAGTACATGTGACCACATTAAGAATATACACCAACTGGATAGCAGTATTAATTAAATGGAGGGTATTTTAGGGGAAGAATTGTAAAAGGCATGCATTTCTATTTCATCTGAGGAAGTCATTAGAGGACGAAAACGCATTTGTGGTGATAACAGCGTTTATGGTTTTATTCTGAGGAAAGTGTGTTTTAATAAAGCTTCAAAACACAAACTCAAGAAAGAATGATAAACTTCTGTAAACTCACACACATGGAATCTGCTCAGGCAAGCCGACCAGTAGTACACCAACGCCATACACAAGTCGAATAAATCCAAAGTGCATTTAATATACTATAACATAGAATTTAAGCACATAAAAAAGCTTTTCGTTGAATTGAATACATCAACTTCCTCAGAAAAAAGCCTACACAGGACCTCCACCTAGTCACATGATTGCTAGACAAGCATTGAAAGGTTGCCTGCATAGTGGAACACTCGCAAGCCCCTCCACAGCTTTACAAACTTTTAAAGTGGTAAATTCTTTTTGTTACAATTTCATAGTGCCAGATAGCAATGGCAAACCACTCAGTAAATATATCCTACTTTAAAAACATTTAAGCATCAATAAAATGAATAAGTAAATGAATAAAACAAAGCAATGGGCCTAATTTACATAACCCGTTGCTTTGTGGACATAGCAAAATTTATCACAAATTAAAAACTAAAAAAATCAAATGACACATTAAAAATTGGTAAACCCATAAAAGGCATGTATATGTATATGTTTAAACAATATTACATAGTCCTAATGCGTTAATATGAAAAACTCTACTATAAAAAATAATAAATATTTGTAATTAATATAATGATTTATATTAATTTATGATAAACTTTAATGAAGCAAAATTATCCTCTCACATCATTGTGCAAAATAAACTGTATGTTTGAAAATTATTACTATTTATCTACTCAAACTTTTCAGTCTCAAAATGCACATGATGGAACTCAACTCATTGATGCCTGGGTAGTGACAAGCATCTAGTCTTAGTTGCCAAATTAATTCACAACGTTCCAGAATCAAAGACTCAGGGCCCCCCCTATTATCCATAGGGACTTGCTCTATAACTCGAAAGGTAAAACTATGGGATGGGTAGTCCATTAAGTGTCTCACAAGGGCGTTCTCTCCTTTACGTCTCCCTATAGCGTATATGTGTTCATACACTTGTTCTCACAATTTTCTGTTGGTCTTTCCAATATAAAAGACCAGACAGTGGGAACACCTTGCTAGATAGACCACCTGTTTACTCTGACAGTTGAATTTACCCCCTATTTTGTACCTCCTACCCCTCACCTCAAAGGTATGTCCTGCCTCCATGTGTTTACAATACCGATACATGTTACACTTAGACATACCTAGCAAACTTCCTACCTTCCTCGGTTTCTTCTCCAGTAACTGTTTTAGATTGGGTCCCCGTTTATAAACTATAGTGGGGTAACCCTGGAGTTTGTTCCTCAATGCTACGTCGTTCATAAACAAATTCCAATTTTTCTGAACTATAGCTGTCACTGTTTTAGCATCCAAGCTAAATGTTAGAATAAAACTATAAGGACTTATGCCTTCTACAACCCAACTTGTATTTGTCTGGTGTACTGTATTCTGATTACATATGGGTAAATAAATTCCCCTGTCTCTTTTTGACTGAACTTCATCCACCAAATCCAGAATCAAGTTCAAAGGGTACCCTCTTTTTAAAAACAAATCCTTCATGAAGTTACACTCATCTCTAAAGTCTGTGTCTGTTGTGACCATTCGTGCAGCCCTAACCAGTTGCCCCTTAACCACAGATTTTCTCTGTGAAAAAGGATGGAAACTGGAGAACTGAAGGAAGGTGTTAGAATAAGTTTCCTTATGGAATATTTTAGGCAAGTAACACTTGTTGATACAGTCTTTAATCAAGTGTATGTCAAGATAGGATATTCTGTCTTCAGCAAAGCACGAAGTAAATTTAAGAAGCCTAGTTATTGAGTTAACGAATTCAACTAACTCCTGGGCTACTTCAGTGTCTCCCTTTAGAATAATAAAAATATCGTCCAGGAAACGTGTGTAAAATAATTTTTTTTCCTGGATGTTAGGGTTGGCCATGACAAACTCCCTCTCCCAGTACGTCATGACCAGATTAGCTAAACTAGCTCCACATGGGAAGCCCATGGCCACACCTATTTTCTGAAGAAAATATTTATTATCAAAGGTCACATACTTATGGGACAGGATTATATCTAATAATTCCACTATGAGTTGGATTTCTGAACAAGAGGCCCCTTTTACTCTCATCATAAAGGTCACCCACTCCACTGCTTCTAAATGAGGAATAGAAAAGTAAAGGTCCTTAACATCAACTGTGAGGAAATTATACTCCTCTCTAAAAGGTATTTTGTTGACGTTCTCCAAGAAGGACCATAGATCCTTGGAGATCTGTGTTTCACTTTTGACATATTTTTTCAGAATATTATCAACCACTTTAGCACTAGCATACATAATGCTGTTCTTTGCGTTCAGTAGTGGGCGCATAGGAGGATTGTGTAGGTCCTTATGGTCCTTAGGGATTCCGAATAATATGGGAATCCTGGGGGCCAGCATGGTGAGATAATTATATAATTCAATGTCTATTCTTGCTTCAATAAACATGTCTTGAATATAAGACCTAATCCTAGAGTAGCCTACGTTAAGCTTGTTTCTGGTTACCTCTTCATAGGTGTCAGTGGAAACTATTTCAGTCATCCTTGTGATGTAATCTTCATTACTCATTACTGCTAACCCCCCACCCTTGTCAGGTTGCATGATTCTAACTGGCAAACTGCACAAAAACTCCAATAAAAATTGTTCCTCTTTACTGATTTTAAAAGGGTGAGTAGCCTGTAAATGAGAGTCACCCAAAGCGTGACGTAAATCCAACTCGCATAGTTGATCTAAAAGTGCTATTGTTGGATGTAATGGAGGATGGTAGATACTAGGTATATGATAATCACTACTCATACCGGTGTAATCCCCCAAAAGTACATGCAAATTAAGTTTTCTTACAAACATTTTGAATTCAATCAGAGTCTTAGCAATGTCCGCTCGTCTGGAAGGGACCAAGGAAGAACCCTTTGCTAACAGTTCCACCAGTTTAGGAGGAAAAGCGGTCAGAGTTAATGTTGTAAATAACCTCACAAGAACAAGGCTGGACTACTGTAACATTACTACAATCCATACCTAGTTCCATCGGTTCTTGGTTTTGTTCCAGGCTTTGCGGCCTGGAGGAGGGTCATGGTTGGAGCCTCTATTCTGAAAATCTACCTGGGATGACTGATTGTGATTGGAGTTGTTAGCCAACCGCTCACTCCATCGTACCTGTTCAGGCAATGGTTCCTCGACGTTCTGGTTGTTATTGTCAGTGTTCCTGGAGTTTTCTCAATGGGGAGCCACCCCCGTAGAACCAGTGGGGCTGGCCAAAAAGTTTCCTTATGCCGGAGCTGGTCTTGAGTAAGCTGTACCTTCCCTGTAATCCCTCAAATCACGATTTAATTTCTTGACTTTAGCTGTATTAATTTTAGTGACATATTGGTCTATGCTACTAAAAATCCATTCATAGTCGAAACGGTATCTATGAAAGTCTATATTCTTTTTAATGTTGTCATCCAATGAACTAGTTTCCCCAACCAGACTGATGGCTGCCTCCTCGTAATGTTCACACATTAACTCAAGCAGATCAAACCTGTGTTTATCAAACAGACTAATAAGGCCAGAATGGAAAGAAGACCCTTCAGCGAGGCCCATTGGGTATTGCCAAGACCTTAAGCCTTTAGGAATTACCTTCAGCCATTTACATTCTTGAAAATAGGCTATTTCCAGCTGGATTTTCCTCAGCTCGACTAGTTTTTAGTCGAACAGGTGTTGTTTTGTTGATAAATCCACACTAGACTCAACTGGTTCCTCTGGTAAATTATTGAGTAGTGGTTGGGAAAAAGTAAAAGGTCTTCCAAGCCAAATATTCATATCTGGAGCCCCAGTGAAACTGGTAGAATTAGACTGATGATTTCACTGTTGATTAGTTCCTTTGTTTGGCGTCGATGTGACTCTACTGACCAAGAGAGTCCCATCATTAAGTTCCGTACTTCAAACCTGTTCTGACTGAATAGTTGTAGTAATACCCAAAACTGTTGGAGGTAAACTAGAAGTACTCGGCCCTGTGTTACTAGGCAAACCAGGCCTATTCGAATTAGCTGGGGTTTGACTAAGCAAAACCTGCTGTGACTGGGTTACCTGGTCGATAAATTGTCCACCTTCTGTGTGAGCATTTGGATTAACAACGATAAATTGCTCACTTTATCCACTTCTGGAAGCACTGGTGCTGAACCCAAAGCTGTTTCCATG
The DNA here is from genome assembly GCF_019279795.1 of Protopterus annectens. Taxonomy (NCBI): domain Eukaryota; kingdom Metazoa; phylum Chordata; order Ceratodontiformes; family Protopteridae; genus Protopterus; species Protopterus annectens. The sequence goes on from NC_056746.1 coordinate 662,673,574, forward strand.
TCCACAAAACTCCAAAACACAAACTCAAGAAAGAACGATAAACTTCTGTAAACTCACACACATGGAATCAGCTCAGGCAAGCTGACCAGTAGTACACCAACACCATACATAAGTGCATTTAATATACTATAACATAGAATTTAAGCACATAAAACAGGTTTTAGTTGAATTGAATAAATCAACTTCCTCAGAAAAAAGCCTACAGAGGAAACAGGGGTTTAAATTTAACTCCACCTAGTCACATGATTGCTAGACAAGCATTGAAAGGTTGCCTGCATAGTGGAACACTCGCAAGCCCCTCCCCAGCTTTACAAACTTTTAAAGTGGTACATTATTTTTGTTACAATTTCATAGTGCCAGATAGCAACAGCAAACCACACAATAAATATATCCTACTTTAAAAACATTTAAGTATCAATAAAATGAATAAGTAAATGAATAAAGCAAAGCAATAGGCCTAATTTACTTAACCCGTTGCTTTGTGTACATAGCAAAATTTATCACAAATTAAAAACTAAAAAATCAAATGACACATTAAAAATTGGTAAACACATAAAAGTCATGTGTATGTATAAGTTTAAACAATATTGCATAGTTCTAACGTTTTAATATGAAAAACTCTACTATAAAAAATAATGAAGCTTGTTCATGGTGAAAATACAAGTAGAGTCATGCCTTGGTGGAATTGCTCTATTAATCTTGGTTTTGGCTGTTTTTATTGAGCAATTTACTTTCCTGTTCATTTTGGCTGAAGGAAGAAAAAGAAACTGATTAATAGCTGTAAAGGAAAGAGAACACGTACTAATAAGGTCACTGCTTTGTTAGGTAACACACAGGTTACAGGGAATGTAGATATTTTTCTATCAGAAAACCTTCAGTATACAGAAAAAGTCATCATTTTCCAACAGAGATGGTAGAAAAAAGAGGCAAGGGGCAGGTGAAAAGGAAGAAATCAAAACTGAATGTGGAAGGACTGAAGAATATCAATGTAAGAAAAAAAAGAAGAGAAATACAGATGTTGAATAGATGTCTCAAGCTGTGGATTTACAATACCAGCTAGATCAGAATTTAATACACAGTGAAAACACTGTGATTAAAAAGACTAATGGTGATGGTGATCTATCCTTCAAAACAATTGATAGAACAGAAAACAATTGATAGAACAGATATTACTGTAATATTAGCTGAAGATTCTTCAGACCTGGCCAGCAAAGATATTCTTGTAATTGAAGATTCAGTTGTTAGAGGAACTGATACTTATATTTGCAGAGAAGATAATGAACATCAAATAGTGTTATGCTTGCCAGAAGCAAAAATATAAGATGTGAGACAAGCCTTGGAACACCTTAATTTAAGGAACTACGGATCCATTTTTATTCATGTTGGTACAAATGATGTCATCCGCAAGGATTCTCTGACCTAATAGGGAACTGTCAGCCCTTCTTAGATAGTATAGCTTGTAATGGTGTTAGGACATATTTTTCACAAATCACCTATAGAAAGGATAGTCAGGTCACTGTGAAGGAAAAGATTTCTGGGGTAAATACCTACATGAAAAAAAATGTCCTGTTTTAAAAAAATGGAAATGTGTAGAGCATCCAAGCCTAGTTTGGGGCACACGTGTTCAGACAGGATGGCATGCATTTGTCATGATTAAGGAAGAGATTTTTTGCAGCAGATATTTTGCATTATACAGTGACCCCCCCCCATTAATATTCCAAAATGTGCAAGCTGATTGACTAGTGTGCCCATTGTAAATCCCACACAGTATACCAACAGAAAAAGGTCTGGTCACCTGGACATTTTTCCATTGATATAAAGTGCCCAAAACCTTTTTTTTTTTTTTAATAAATAAAAAAAAAAGAAAAAAAATGGAGCAATGGAGACTTTCTTTTCTCTGTCGCTTCCGTTTCAAAGCATTGATGTACTGGGTATGCATAGGAATCCAAGTCCCATACACATGTGGAGTACATCAACACAAGGAACCAGTATACCACCACCAGCGGAAGAATAGTAATGCACCGTTACACAAAGACATTATTTCAGAAAAGTATTTTTTTTTCCTTAAATAATGTCATTGTATAATAGCAATAAGTGACTCTGTGGTTGTGGTATATTGAAATTTACCCACGGTTGCCTTTATTTAATCACTCGGGCTTCACCCTCATGATTAAACCACTCCAGCCATGGGTAAATCTTCAATATACCACACCCAGTCGTCTGTTATTGCTTAAATATTTGACAAACACTAGGCAGGATTTTTGCCAGGTCAAAAATTTAACAGTTCACAGATAGCAACATTTGATGCATCTCTGGTATCTCTGATGGTTGTTAGTGCTAGGAGGATTAACAATACAGTTTTTTTTATTGGAGTATTTGCTATGTTTCCATAAGATTGTTGTTGTTATTGTTTATGAAACATGGTATAAGAACAGTGACTGGAAACCAGTTCTGTCAGGGTATAAATGTTTTTTTACTGTAACAGACATTATAACAAAAAATCAGGTGGAGATTTTATGATAGAGATTAAAGATAATTACATGTTCACTGATAACACCAGTACTATAGACTGTGTAACTTTGACAATAAAGACAACCCTGGAACATATAACAATAGTTGGAGTGCATAGTCCACCAAAGTCAATTGCAGATGACCTAGAGGAATTCATACATTTCTTGCATGAAACACAGGATGGAAGAATAATATTAACTGGGGATTTAAATTTACCAGATACAGACTGGAATTATAGTGATTCAACAACATTAGTAAGGAAATTATTTACTTTAGGAATTGTTCAGGAACAACAATTGCTTCATATTGTAAAAAAAAAAAACTACCGGGGGATGGAACACACGAGACATTGTCTGTGTTCTTAAAGAAATTGCTGCTACTTCAAGTCAAGTTTTACTACCATTGATGTGCAGTGATCATGGGGTTATAAAGGTTCATTTGTTGCTAGGTAATTCTGCCAAACTGAAACCTAAACCAATGCACAGAAGGTTAATTACAGATTATATGGAAGCAAAACAATCACTATGTAAAACTAACTGGAGTGAGGTGTTGAGTAGAAAAACTGCAGATGGAATGTGCAAAGAGAAATTATTTGAGTGCAAAAAATAAAAAAAAAACGTTTAACATCAGGATCTAGGCATATGACATCATAGTGATATATTTCCATAAGAACAAGATATCTGATTAAGATGAAAGACAAAAAAATATAAATGGAAGAGAGATTGAACTACAACTTTGAAAACTGAAATAAGCTGGACAAACAGATTAAGCATAGTATGAGACAAGATCAAGAAAATTTTGAAGAAAATTTATATAACAATATTAAGCATAATAGGAAATCTTTTTATAGGATGTGGAAGGAGTAAAGACACACAAATTGATAAACTCAGACACAACAGATTATAGATATATTTACAAAATCTAATGCAAAACAGTTTGGCTCCACAAAAGGGGTGATAAATTGTCCTAGTGACATCAAGGTAACCCCAGATACTGAAATCAAGTTAGATTGCATTGAAAAAGAACTGTGCAAAATAGATCCAAACAAAGTGCAGAGAGAAGACGGAATTAGTAACAATGACCTGAGAATACTTCAGCAAGAACTTACAGTATCATTATATCTATTATTCACTAGATCATATAAATATGGAGAGATTCCTCAAGATTGGAGACATGCACTTATTAAACCTGTCTTCAAGGGAAAGAGGAGTAGGACAAACCCAGATTCACACAGACCCTTAAGTCTACTGTCATGTTGTGGAAAAATAATGGAAAAGGTAATACTGGATAAGTTATTGTCAGAAATGGATAGGTTGGGGCTTGAAACCATATGTCCGCATGCATATTTTGAAAACAGATCTATTACTATCTGTAACATGATGTTCTATAACAATATAATAACAGCTATGAATGAAAAATTGTGCTGTGATGTAATTTATATAGTTTTAACTTAAGCATTTGACAGGGTCCTACACAAAACACTGATCAATAAATTAATACAACTAGCTATTGATATACTCCTGATAAGATGGATATGTGCATGGCTTACAAATAGGACATGGCAAATAACATACAGCAGCTGGACAGGTGAAATCCTTGGTTGCAGTCAGGGTGTTCCACAAGCCTCTGTCCTAGGCCCTTACTTGTTTAGATTGTATCTTTCATACCTAACATTTTCATCTGAAGTGTTCTACTGTCTATATATACAGATGACCTGAAATTTGGTAAACTGTTTATATGTGTTACAGATAAGTCTGCAAAATAACTTGAACTAAATTGACCATTTGGGCACAGGAGAATAATATGCTGATAAATGCATCAAAACTAAGCATATGAGATTTGGGAGACATAACTTGAAAGGTGAATATTTAATACAGCACACAGTGATTGAAACTGTAGACTCATTTAAGGACCTGGGTATATGGGTAGATTCAGCTATGAGTTTTTTTATAACCATATCAACCAATTGGTTAATGATAGTTATAGAACTATAGGTTGTATAAAAAGATTTATAAAGTCTAGGAAATCAAACATAATGAGGTCATTGTTTGTTAGTTACATAAGACCCAAACTTGGGCATGGAATAACAATATGGAAGCCCTATGAGAAAACAAGCATGAGTAAACTGGAAAGAGTACAATGGAAATATACCAAGGGCATCCATGGATGTGAAAATGTAAGTTATTATGAAAGACTACAATATCTGAAGTTGTACAATGTCTCTTACAGATATCTAAGATTAGATCTTATTCAAGTGTATAGGACATTTAGAGACAACTACCTCTGGGAATGTTTGGGGTTATCAAAAAGTACTCAGACAACCTGTGTAGAAGATTGAGTATGAATGAAAAGTGTGCTAATTGGTTCTCTGACAGGGTAGCTGATGCATGGAGCAGACTACCAAATTACATTAAAGTTAGTACTAGTTTAGATATTTTTAAGAACAGCCTGGACACTTATTATGGGAACAAGAGTTTTGGTATATTGGCAAGCTAGAAAGGCATTAATGCCCATGCTTGAAATATTTGTATGTATGTATATCAAATTCCCATCAATGTCATCTACACAACAGGCTATCATGGTAGGATTCGGTGATGTAGTACACCTGATCCGAGCAGTGTCACTCGTATAGACGTTATTGTCAAGGCCTCAGCCATTGAAGATGCTGAAAGGTCCATCAACCAGAAGGACTAACATTCCCTCATGTATAAGGCGTACTTGTCATGAAGATGTTATCATAATGCAATTGTCAGTGCAGTATCCCAGAACCATACACAAAGCTCAGATGTGTGTTGTATTTAGACTCCTTACTGAGGGACATATCTTACATGGATTTCATATGCATTCCAAGTTAAACTAGTATGTACACACAAACCCTGTAACACCAGTGCTATATAATGCATACAACACTACTCATATGCTGTCTGTAGTTCTGGAACTTCCTACACATATCTAGCTGGCCTGAGTGTCCAGGTTCTCCTGTAAGAGGTGTTGCTACCTTTTGTCTGTAACAATGATGCGCACACACAAGAAGGATGTCCATCATACAGGAAAGGTAAAGGGACCACACCCACATTATGTAGGGATTTATAGTAGTTGGTTTCCATAACAGGAAAAAAAAAAAGAAAAATATCAAGCACTCTAGAAGAGTCTGCAGTCCCAGAACAGGTATGTGAAGTATATATGTACATAACTGACCATAGTACTTGGTCCATAATAATGTGACAGATTATGTGGAATGCTTTATATGTGCCTTAAGTTGTTGTTGTTGTAATGATGTTCAGCTGAACAACTGCTAAGGACAATAGAGTCCGTCCCTGTGGGTAGTGGGCCATACCCCACAACCATGCAGAGCAGCACTGACTGATAAGATGTAAGCCATCATAGTGTGTCATGTAATGGGAAGTATGTAAATTACGTGGCCAATAGCTGCTGGTGGAAGTAATGCCATTAAGATGGATATGTGGGATCCACAGCCCACCCCTTACAGGATACTTAGGTTAATCTGTATTATAGCATGCAGGAATGCCATAGGTGTGTAATAGGGTTACCTGAAACCTAGCCCTATATACACCCCCTAATGTCAGGCTGTGTCCGTATGTGGTACCTGTCTGTGTTGTAGCAAGGCAGTACAGTACAGCTGTGCAGGAAGGTGTCGTGAGATTGTGGACCTGATGTCTGAATGTACCCCACATATAGGTATGCATATGTGTACATATGAACACATAGATAATATATATAAATATATATATATATATATATATATATATATATATATATATATATATATATATACACGTATGTCCACAAATATACAGGTACTCATGTGTAGACATATATATGAGCACATATATACATCACATATATCTACACATATATAGATATATACATATATGCACGTCTGCATACATACAAACACACACACACAAACATATATGTATGTAAATACATGTCCCCTATATTACTATCACAGTGCTGCATGCTATGTGTGAGGAAACAGCACACATAGCAATATACACAGATATTTACAGCTGTCAGTGTGTGTGCAACATGTACTGGTATGTCTCATGTGTACCCCTTGTTGGGACCACATTGCCCTTGTCTGTGAATTATGGAATGGGAATATGGGGAAGTATGGCAGGTATAGTTGTGGAGGTGGTCAGGGTTGGTAGGTATAGAGGACAGCCTACAGGGGTGGTATGTGACACATGTGGTGGGTAAACACCCTGGATGGTGTGTGTGGTCTGTGATGTGGACGCCCCATGGGCTCCAATATGGACACAATGGGAACAAGCCTCCCACCCACTACTACTCACAACAGCAGTCCATGTCCTGAAGGTGCCTGGCCTGGAGGCTGAGCAGGAGGAGCATGTTGGCCCTGTGAATGTGTACTGGGTGCCTCAGAGTGATGTGGCACATCCCACGTGTCTGTGGAGCCCATTTTGGAACTGACCCAGGACTTGACCATAGGGGCAGGAACATGTCTGTGTGTGTCCCCCGGGGGGGGACAACATCCCCTGGGTTGGTTCCACCTGACGGTATTGCTGGACCAGTACACGAGGAGGCCCCAGGGTGGGACACACATGTGATGTGGCCGGGTAACATGGGCAGATGAGTTTGGAGAGGTGGTTCTGCTGGCCAATAGTACATATGCATGCTATTGTGTCACTGTTATGGAATATATGTTGGTAGTAATAGTCTACACAATCCCACAGCATGTCTAACAGCATGCACAGATAACCTCAATAACACAGTATGTCAGATGTGCAGCACACACATAGCAGGCATACCACAGGCATATATGGAACCATTGTGGCCCTGACAATGACATGCAGGTGAATAGTCTGTAAAAGGCCAGCAACGATAGTGTCCACACAGGGAACATGGCTACCAACACATTGCACAAAGCGTGGTACAGTACAATATCTGCCCCACTGGTAGGTATGCTGTAGCCATACCTATTGAGATGTGTGTACGATTTGTTGTTGCTGATATGGTGGGGGGGGTGACAGTGATGTGTATTAAGAACTGTGGCAACCTTGCTGCATGACCTGCACACACCTGTGTCCATCTTTATGTCTTTCAGGCAAGATGTCTTATGCAAGGCTGCCAGCTTATTCAGCAGCAGAAAATGACATCCTGCTAGATGGACTACTTCATCACTATGCAACATTGTTTGGTCGGGCTGCCCATAATCAGCAGGAGCAGACCGCCCTGTGGAACGACGTAGTCCACAGGGTCAATGATGTCGGACTGCACAACCGCAGTTGTGAGCAGGTCCGACATCATTTGTCTGACCTGTTTCACAATGCCTGTCAGCATACTGCTGCAATCCGAGGGATCACCTCACCATGGGGGGGCCATGCCATCCATCCCCCAGACATGTGTGGAGGAGCTTCTTGCCAGCCTGATAGCACCTGCCCAAAAGGCCACACACCACCAACCAGACACCTTTGTGGAGGTGGGTGGCACCCACACACTGGCTGTGAAGCATGCAGATAGTGCCACGGGACACATCTGTAGACCACTGTTGCGTATGCATCCACATTGGTACAGGTAGATCATGCATATCTGACATGTCATAGATATATTTTGTTGTTGCATAGTAATGATAAACAGATGTCCATATGTGGTAGTATTGTGGAAATGTACTGCTGATGTATTGTAATACTGCACCCACCCTGTAGCATTGCCACAGTTTTGGCCACTGACTTTGCATCTCTCACCCTCTTGTGTAGGTCCCTCTGGGATACCACCAAGGCAGCAGCCTGTAGCTAGTGAGTATGGTTTATGTAGAAGCTTGTCAATACACCGGGCATGTTATGGCTATGGTATATGCCATGCACACATCTAACACACCTACCCAGAATGCATGCTGTACATGTGCACGTATTGTTGCTGTGAAATGCACAGCATCATGGGGTGACCATGATGGGGTATTGGAAGGGTATGTCAGACACCTGCATGATAACTAACATCCTGTCATTGCGGAATATGTCTACAGGGAGTAACATAATGGTGGGAGATATGGCCTACATTAGGTATATGTTTGGAACAACACCCATATACAGTGCAACACCAGTGTATATACCTGTAGGACAATGGCAACTGCTGCAGAGATACACTATGGCATAAGACATTACAATGGTCCACATTATAAGCTGGGACTAGGCTGCAACATGTGGTGTTCAGTGTATGGGACACTGCAAAGTGACAGACATGTGTAGGGCTTACTTGTCATGCATCTGCAAAAAGGCTGAAGGCTGGGGGAGGGATGTCAGCATGACACACCAGTGCACTGCAGCAGGGATCCTAAGGATGCTAAGAATAGCTCTATCTGCACATATTCAGGTTCAGGACCTGTGGCAGCCATAACCCTACCCCAACAACAATAGTGACAGCAGTGTGTGAACACCAAGGGATGTGCACATGAGTAGACCTTGCAATCATGCAGAATGGGGGGGGGGCATGTGTAGGGCAGACTGAACATACACTGACAAATGCAGATGGCCCATACTGTTATACCCCTGCCAGGAGTAGTGACTGCTGTAGTACACACAACAAGAGGTGTGATGAACCGTCATGATAAAGGTGTGCACGCATATGTCCACACAGTGTGTATGCATCATGGTCAGCATCCGCAAACCTAGCACATTCTGTAGACACTGCATGTGAAAGTACAGGACATATGTCACATATCGGGCTCATGTACTGCTAAGCTATGCGGTCATGTGGTCCCATGGCAGATCAAGGATTGGTGCGTCATATCAATAAGGGTGTGTACACCCCCCATAGCCATGGTATGCTCTGATGGTTGTTAGTGTAAGAGTATTGGATTGGTCATACTTGGTCCACTGATGTTGAGAGCTGTGCATCAGACATCAGGCATTCACAAATGACATCTGTCCATATATCATACTAGATATGTGTTGCTGGAAAACAGGGGCTGTGAGCATTAAAGCTGACATAACCGACACAGTAGTACACATTCAGCAATAGGCTGTACACCTGTGAGGTGTAGTGCACAGTACATGGCAGGTTGCAGAACAGGTGCACAGAAATACCGTGTTCATGGGTGCAGTGGTATCCAGGGGAAGGGGCTTCACCTAGTGACACAGCACATGTATCACACACATGTATACTGTTGCTAGCATGGATTGACTATAGCTGCACTGCATACTGTCGGGTACCATATGTTGACAGAGGGGTAATAGGAGGACTGTGTGTACTATCATTGTTCCACCTCACCTGTATGTGTGTGTGTGTGTGTGTGTGTGTGTGTGTGTGTGTGTGTGTGTGTGTGTGTATGTGTATGTGTATGTGTGTGTGTGTTTCCTGGTGGGTAGTTAGTTTGTCTGTAGGGTCACTCTGGTGAAGTGGAGGGAGGTTGATGCATGTAGGATGCTTGTGTGCATGTGTGTGTGTGTTTTTGTTGCTGGCCATGTATGCACATCTGTGATTGGGGGGTGTTCATACAGCAGTACCTCCTTCAGGGATCATGCAGTACATGTACATGGACTGCAACAGTACACACCAGGAATACTTCTCATGTGTGTAATCACAGGACAGCTGATAGTATAATATGATCTGCAGCATGGAGCAGGCATCAAGAGGGAAGATATACACCAGGTACACACTTAATATCGCATTCAGCAGAGAGGTCTACAACCCACGTATGCAGCACTACAGATGCATTGGGGAAGTACTAGTCAACACCAGGGAGTGTATCCTAATATTACAGTTGTCACATGATAGGCTGAATGAGCAGCATATCTGGCATGTGCTGGGCATTACATACACATGACACACCAGTGCCTGATATTATGGATAGAACATAGTTGCTCACACATATAGGAGCCATGCTCATGATGTACAGACATACACAGGGTGAATAACAAATGACAGCAGTGAGGCCATCTAAAACCACTACACACAGGTCAGGCAGGTAATATAGTAACAGGTTTTGTGTTGTGATGGCTTGTGTAGGCATTTAGAGGACTGATATGTTAACGAGTGGTATCAATGTGTGTATGTTAACAAGTGTGATACAGGATGGGGTACCACATGGGCATATATGTGGGACTGTCTGTAAAGCCATGGACAGGTAGATATTATGGAGGTGTGTGTGTGTGTGTGTGTGTCTGTGTGTGTGTGTGTGTGTGTGTGTGTGTGTGTGTGTGTGTGTGTGTGTACTGTTAGGAAGTGCTGTACAGATTTTAAAGTGCATTTATTGTTTTCCCCCACATGTGGTGAGGTGGGTCAGGGTCCCTCCTCCAGGCAATCTGATGTTGGTGTCCATATGAACACCGAAGATGATGATAGTACTGTTGAGGCACAGGTGGGTTTGTCAGGAGCTGACACTGCGCCATCATTTGTCACCCCCCCTTTTAGCCACCCCAACCCTACACACAGTTTCAGTGCCTATACATACCCCATCACCAGTGGCCATAGCGGAGGGACAGCTGTTGTTTGGTGGCAGTGCAAAGGAAAGTGTGGTAACCATGACTACTGTATCCAGTTGCAGCAGGCATAGTCAGATGTCCGGCAGGACACCACATAGGCAGATGTCCCAGGGTGCTTGTGGTAGGGCCACTAGATATTATGCTCCTGGCAGAAGCGACATAGCTGGTACCAGCAGGTGCATGTTTCAGGCTGCCATGGTGGCTTAGGCATGTATGGAATGTTACACCAGATAGGGCCTGAGGCTGCAGAGGGCTGCTCTCACATGTGTAAGCAAAAACATCTGTGAACTGTCTAATGCCATACGTGCTTATACTGATCTCATGGATAGATGGCATGGTGAGATGATGGCCCTCATCGGCAGTGGTGTGTCCATACTTGAATGTGTAGTGGGGGTTGGTGATGGCCACATGGACGTAGGCCAGCAACACCAACAGCTGGCAGTCAACATGGACGTGCTAGGAGACCAAGGGGCTCCTGTAGTGGCATTACCAGCCCCAGCAATGTAGAGGGATGCTGTCCAAACCACACCACAGCAGGCCATGTGCACATGGTCCTGGCCAGTCCTAGGAGGGGCGTGATACCAGCAGACATTTGTCATCAGCAGGTGAGAGTAGCACATTGTGGCCTGTACATGGAAGTGCCCTGGAAGTGCCCATGGAACCCCTGGCAGGCACAGTCCATGTGTCTGTGGCCAGAGGCAGTGAACTGCACAACCTGCCAGGTATGGTCTGCAGCTGTCCATAAACACCTTTGTAGGGCAGCCACATGGAAGAACTGTGTGCATGTATACCCACACACTACACAAACACACCTAGGGCAACCCCATACCTGCACACATTACAGCACCATGCCTAGTGCACCGCAGTACACCCCATCTCCCACACACATGGTGTCAAATGTATGGCCCACTTTCAGTCTCTGGCAAATCAACATCACACCCTGTGCATATGATGATACATGTGCCACATCCCTGTCATCCATACCATCAGTGCAGGGACAAGCTAATATGGTTCTGATGCACACTGTGACTGTACTGCAGTGTACCACAGTACTGCAGTGTAACATGTTGTAAGGAGTAAAGTTTAATGCATTTATGGCAGGTAGTGTAGCCATCCAGCAAAAATGCATTATAGATGCTAGTAACACTGGTTGATTCCGGCCCCTATAATGTTATCCATTTGTGTTGTAGGTGTACATGTGTCAGCATAAGGATGCCCTGTGCATATGATGATACCTGTGCCACATCCCTGTCATCCATACCATCAATGCAGGGACAGGCTAATATGGTGCTGATGCACATGGTGACTGTACTACAGTGTACCACAGTACTGCAGTGTAACATGTTGTTAGAAGTGAAGTGTAATGCATATATGTCAGGTAGTGTAGCCATCCAGCAATGATGCATTATAGCTGTTAGGTAACACTGGTTGAATGTGGTTTATATAATGTTATCCTTTTGTGTTGTAGGTGTACATGTGTCAACATGAGGATGGTCTGCAGTCATATTCCACAATGGGGTATGGCACTGTGGTGACACCATGGCTGTGACATATCTGGGGTACAGTTGAGCACATGTCACAGGTTACTAAAATGGTTATTGCCTGTGCCATATGGACATGTGACCCACAGAGGCGTGTATACCCTGCAACCTGATGTAGACCCATCCACATACATGCACACTTGTTACTTGGCAACACTGGGACTAGACCCCTACCTACCTATGTAGTGATATTGAAGTGTGTGGCTTACATTGCACACACCACACAGCATTTGGGTGAGGTGTGTCCCAGGTTACATATTACATGCAGAAAATCCCTAGACATGTACAGTATGCTAATGGGTGATGTAATGGGTGTATA